>NC_073382.1:39942167-40242167 GCF_028641065.1 Leucoraja erinaceus | reverse complement strand
TTTGCATTTAATGACAATCTACAATCCTGGAATATTAACACATATACACTTTCACCAATACATTACATTATAATAAATAATTTCAGATGAGAAATAATTTGATCTTGAGATGGGAAGTAATACCTGGCTTCCAGACTTTGCAGCTTTAAAAATGACTTTTGTCATATAAACGTGCTTTCAGGCTAATATGTCTTTTTAGTATTAGATTGGTTGCTCTGCATGCTAGACCAAAATCCTATTAATGCTGATTGCTGAACAGAAATTGGAAGAAATATATTCTTTGTGATAAATCATTAATTTAAAAGAGAGAAACCGATAAATTTAATTTTCATGCTTTCGCAAAAATTAGCTACGATAAATGTTCAATAAATGGCTTCACATCTAGAAGCTATCAATATAGTTTAATATTACGTTAACAAATAAATGTCAAGTTAAATTGCCAATGAACCATTATAACTGCGAATTTGAGACCTGTTCAATTTGCACACGTTACTGGCAATTTTTCTAAACGTTTCATGTTAGGATGAGCTGAGTCTCACAGTATCTGGAATATCACTGAAATATAACGGATGCAGCTTTCTCATGATGGTTTTTGTTGAAACAGCAATATTCTGTGTCTCCAAAATTGTGTGATGTAGTATTTTACATGGTTGATCTAGAACAGTTTTTAAATGCAGATGCTCACCATGTTCTCAATGGAGCAATCATTAAATGCTGGCCAGCCAAGAAAAGCTTTGTTCCATCTATGAATCAAAATAAAGAAATCCTATATTCTCAAATCCTTTGCAATCCCAAATTACCTCTTCTTGTTTGATCTGTTTAAGAACCACAGTAAATCATCATTGCAATCAGGGCATAAAATATACAAATTACTCTTGTGCAAATTTTAAAGCTTCTCTATCAAATTCCTTTGCCCCTTTTCTACTGTATTTATCCAATGGCTGGTGGGTGACTACGCTTTAACAATGAAGGAAGCTGTTAGCTTGAATTAGTAAATCTGGATCTAAATGGCCAGGAAATAAATCAAGTTATTTTGACATAAGTGGCAGCAGGTTGGATTAGATAGTTGACAAGCAAAAGCAACGATGTCAACAGCAACGATGGGGATCTTATAGAAACTTACAAAATTCTTAAGGGTTTGGACAGGCTAGATGCAGGAAGATTGTTTCCGATGTTGGGGAAGTCCAGAACAAGGGGTCACAGTTTAAGGATAAGGGGGAAATCTTTTAGGACCGAGATGAGGAAAACATTTTTCACACAGTGAATCTCTGGAATTCTCTGCCACAGAAGGTAGTTGAGGCCACTTCATTGACTATATTTAAGAGGGAGTTAGATGTGGCCCTTGTGGCTAAAGGGATCAGGGGGTATGGAGAGAAGGCAGGTACAGGATACTGAGTTGGATGATCAGCCATGATCATATTGAATGGCGGTGCAGGCTCGAAGGGCCGAATGGCCTACTCCTGCACCTATTTTCTATGTTTCTATGTTTCTAACAGCATGATAATGGTAAGATCATAAATCTCGTCAACCCGAAAGAGGCTAGTTGATTTATATTGAGGGATTTCATTGCACTAAATCTTGGCGTGTACTTCTCATGCAGAACCTTTTTATTTATTTATTCTTCTGAGATATTGGCATTACTGGCAACTCCACCACCATTGTTTATTCCCAATTGTCCATGAGAAGATGGTGCTGAACCATATTTTTGAATTGCAACGGTCCTTCTGATGAATGCTCACAATGCTAAGAGGTAAGGAACTCAAAGATTTACACAGAGCAACAATGAAGAGAGAGTTGAGTAATAAATTGTCCCATGCATCAGGAATTTTTATTAGCTGCAGGTTTGTAGTACAACATATACAAAGTCCAGAGCAGTTCATTGCTCAGGTATGGTTGTGGTTAGGCTTGTGTGATTCAGGAGCCTGATGGTTGATAGGTAGATGTTGTACTTCATCATGGAGGTGACAGTTCTCACAATGGTGGCAGCAAGATAAGACTGTGGACAGGTTGGCATATATATTTGATGATATGAGCTGCCTTCTTGAGGTAGTGCACCTGTAGATCCCTTGAGATCCCTGTGATGGATTGAGCAATGTCCACACTTTCTGCAGCTTCCATCTTTTTTGGGCATACAAGCATACAAAAAACAGACCGTGGTGCAAACAGGTGGTATGCTCTCTATCATTCAATGAGTACAGGTCCAGAGTCATTAAACACGCATCATAAGTTTACCCACTCATCCAAAGGATCATTCTCATACACCTCCTCTGGACCCTCTCCAATGCCCTCCTCAGATATGGGGCCTAAAACTGCCACTAATACTCCAAATGTGGTCTGATCAGTGCCTTATAAAGCCTCAGTATTACATCTTTGTTTTTATACTCTAGCCCTTCTGAAATGAATGTTAACATTCCATTTGGCTTCCTTACTACCGATTCAATTTGCAAATTAACCTTCTGGAATCATGCACCAGCACTCCCAAGCCCCTTTGCACCTCCTATTCCTGAATCCTCTCCCTATTTAGAAAATCGTTTATGCCTTTATTCCTACTACCAAAGTGCATGACTACACACTTTTCTATGCTGTATTCCATCTGCCACTTCTTTCCCACTCTCCCAACCTGTCCACGTCCTTCTGCAGAGTCCTTGCTTCCTAAACATCTTTGTATCATCCGCAGACTTGGCCACAAAGCTGTCAATTCCATCATCCAAATCATTAATATGAAATACAGCAGACCCAGCACAAACCACTACGGAACGCCATTAGTCACTGGCAGCCAAACAGAAAAAACTCCCTTTATTCCCACTCTTTGCCTTTAACCATTTAGTCAATCTTCCTTCCATGCTAGTATCATCCTAATAATGGGCTATTATCTTGTTTAGCAGCCTCACATGTGGAACTTTATCAAAGGCCTTGTGAAAATCCAAGTAAACCCCATCCACTGACTCACCTTTGTTATCCTGCTATTTACTTCCTCAGCCTGCCAGGCTCCAACACCGCCCCAACACAAAAAAGCTGGAGTAACTCAGCGGGACAGGCAACATCTCTGGAGAGAAGGAATGGGTGACGTTTCAACAACCTCTCCTTTGAGAGCTGGTCCTCACCCTCACCAACTTCTCCTATTTGAGCTGGTCCTCACCCTCAACAACTTCTCCTTTGACTCATCCCATTTGAGCTGGTCCTCACCCTCAACAACTTTGCCTTATACTCCTCCCACTTAAACTCTCCAACTCCGCAGGTTTGATAACAATATTTGGATTGTTACTGAATGAGCAGAGGCTGTGCATTTAAAGTGGGCAAGATTGGTATCTGTAAGAGGAGGAGTAAAGTCAAAGCAATTGATGTCGCTCTGAAAGTTTGAAATAAAATGATCGAGAGAGCATCAAAGGCCTCAGGGGGAATCCATGAGGAAGAGGAATGTTGAAGATAACAAAAGGGGTCATCACTGGGAAGCGAGGATTCTTTGCCAGCTCAACATCATGACGGGCTTAGAAGTCATTGAGGTGTTGGCGTTGGGGTACAAAGGGAAAGCCTCCATTGAGGACCAATCACTCTCCATTTGTTAGGGAGGGAGGTGGGGGGTAGGGGTGATGGTGAAAATCCGACAGGGTTAAGGCTGGTGTCGGATATAGGAAATTGTGTAGGGATTAGCAGAAGCCCAATTCTCAGAGTTACATGAAGCTGTAATTGACAAGCTGTAATCTGACGTAATGTTCTTATTGTCAAAGTGGACCAGTGCTGAGTGGAGGGCCAGCAAGATCACGTCTGCTGTTGAACAACAATGCATTTCAAAAGATGGATGGTGTGGAAATTGTCGGGGAATGTTCAGTCGGAGCTGTGCCTATGCACTTGTTCCCCATGATTGGCTTGGCAGTAGAGTATTATTTCAGGTCACTAATGATCTATGCTTTGACAGAAGCAACTTCATTCTATTTCCCTTTAGCACAGAATATGCAGCTAAGTGAGAAAATTGATTTGACAGCATTACTGGCATCCTCGAGGTTCAGACTATAATAGACTTATTGAAGGTTCATTTTATGTTTTTTTCAGAACTCAAAGTTCTTCATGACTCTCTAGGAATATCAATCCCTGAAAGTTTGTTGAATGTTGTGACTTGTCAACTAAGCCACCCAGAGACTGAAGCCGGTTGATAGAGAAATCATAGAATCATGCAGCATGCAAAAAAAAGGCCCAGTGTGGAAGAGTCTTTATTCATTAGGAGAAACAGATATTCTCTTGGAGAATCTCTTGGTGGAATTTAATTATATCTTAGTACAATTTAATGTCTTCCCTGATTTTATGGATGTTTCAATGAGTGTCGATTAACACGCACATTCACTTCATCCTTATTAATACTGATCAGAATGTTCTACACCCAATGGCTGGTTTTAATAGCCTCAAAGAACATTAACTTGTCATAGAGTCATAGATTCAAAGAGTCATGAAAAAATTGTGAACAGGTTGGTTTGCCATTTTGAAGACTGGTTCTTATTTTAATAAATATATTTTATGTACATAATTCTCCTGAATATTTCCTAACATGATGACGATTAGAGTTGATGCCAAGTTTGGAAGTTGATGCCAAGTTCCCTGTCTTATGATCTGGCTCTTGAGAAATAAGGGCTATCCCACTTCATGACTTCTGACTAATCACCATCTACTGCAGCTCAGCACTGCTTCAATGTAGGCCCTGGACCGTCCGGAGCTTAACAGAGACCCCTGTTATAATGGTTAAGATGAAATCTTACTATTTGTGCTATGCCAGGGATCATGTCTAATGCACAACAGAGACCATGTTACATATTGTTAATCTAGCTAACAGGGAAACTTATCATGCCTAAGGACCTCTAGGAACAAGATAATTGGGAGCCACTGGAGGTGAAGGAAGAAAGCAAGAACTAAGTTCAAGATGAAGGTGGGGGCTGCAGAGACAAAAACACAACAGATGCCATAGGAAGAGGCCCATGGCAAGTAGAATAAATGAAAGATCTTTCTGAATGTGAAGTCAGAAATGATTTAATGGCCATTCTTCCCATGTACAGTTGATGGGTCGCAATCCGGTTCATGCACATCTATCTGAAAAAGGTCATAAGGTCATGTGATAGAAGTAGAATTAGGCCATTTGGCCCATCAAGTCTACTCCCCCATTCAATCATGGCTGATCTATCTCTCCTAACCCCATTCTCCTGCCTTCTCCCAATAACCTTGTCTACTTCCTAAAATAACGTTGTTTAATTCTGACTCTATGATCTCTGGTCCTAGACTCTCCCACTGATGGAAACATCCTCTCCAAATCCACTCTATCCAAGCCTTTGTATCTTTTTGTATGTTTCATTCTGTATGTTTCAATGAAGTCCCCCCCTCATTCTTCTGAACTCCAGCGAGTATAGGCCCAGTGCTGACAAACACTCATCATAAGTTAATCTACTAATTCTTGGGATAATTATTGTAAACCTCCTCTGAATACTCTCCATAGCTAACACATCCTTAGATGCCCAAAATAGCTCACAATATTCCAAATGTGGCCTTACCAGCACCTTATAGCATCTCAGCATTACATCCTTGTTTTTGTATTCAAGCACTCATGAAATAAATGCTAGCTTTCTGAATGAGAGAAAGAGGGCAAACACTCGATAATGGCTACCTGTCAATTGAGCAGTTGCATGGTGAGGCCCAAGCACTCCAGCACATATCACCCACAGAAATTTTGTGTTCAGAGAAGAATTTTAGTGCAACCCACAAAGGTAGATTTGACCAGTGGGAAACAACTGCTCATGGCTGTAGCATTACTATCTAATTGTGCATTGATAACTCCAATAATGGCTCTGCATACAGAGCTTTCTTCTCATAATTGCTCAATGTTTCAAGGAACCTGTCAATGATAATAATTCAGCAACACTGCACATTGGCTACAACCAATTTTACACAGAGCATTGCCTTACATAAATTAGTTTATTTCATAAAACTGACTTAAAGAATTCAATCGAACAGTTAGCGTTAGAGCTGCAGCTGGTTAGCACCAGACAAATAATTGGCAATAAAGTGGATCAAAATGTTTCTTTAAAATGGTTGTTTGAATTAATGCCAGGTCTAATAACAAAGGGACATAGGAATCTTTTTAATAGCCAATAACTGTACTGAATATTTGTGTGGGCTAAATTAGATTCAGCTCAGATATGAGAAAATATAACTAACTAACCTTCTTTGAAACTTACCATTTGAATATCTGGTAGTAACCTTGAGCCCACTGCAGCAAATGAGCTACATATTAGGCTAACGGAATGAAAGTAAATCCTTGAATTCATCACGGCTGCACAAAAAACAATCAGCTACAACTGTAGATGAATTCACAACAACAAATACAAAGCAATACAGGCAATGAAGCCTTTCATTATAGTCAAATGATAAAGGCTGGTTAAAGGACACGTGTGATGAAAAACTATTAAAGTAGTTTATCTTTGTAGGATGAGGTATTGAGATCTCTCCACAGACTCTGCATGCTAATGCCTCACCCTAGTATAGAATTAATTATTTAACAAACAAACATCAGGTTACTTCATCTCCTGTAGTCACGGAGGCTGAATATGCATAAACATTACCACATTAATCTTCATTTGAATCAACACTACAGAGCCAGAGTGATGCTCACTTTATTTCCCTAGAGTTTGCTGGTTATATAATTATACTGCTACAAAAGCGAGCAGTGACTGCTCTGGATAATGTTACTCTTGGGTACACAGTGGAAGCTGCTTGCTTCCTTTGAAGACGGTACTCATTGACTCATTGACAGATACAGGGTATTAAGTAGCTGGAATATGTCTTTAAATCCAGGAGAACGCCACACTACCTCCCCTGATCTCATCCTGAGAGTTTCAATGGGGGCTAAATTACATAAAGATGCATTTATTGTCTTTTACAATCATGAAGAATCAGATTGTTTCGCACCCAATGGTTAGTTTCAATGTCCATAAAGTATCAGTGGACGTTACACAGTGGACAGGTTTTCACAAAACAACTGGTTCCCGTTTGATGTCCTGTTTCTAACAATCCCTAACTCAATCATCATGCAGTGTCTGATGGAGCCACATTAGTTAACATAGGCTGGAATCTTAAGAAATAAACAAAGTGCTGGAGGAACTCAGCAGGTCAGGTGCATCTGTTGAGGGAATGGACATATGTTGTTTTCGGTCGGGACCCTTCTTCAGTCTAACTTGTTTACTTTTTGCAGTGTCTGATAACTTGTGAGGCAGCTGCTCTACAGGTTGTTGCCTCATAGAATCAGAGACACAAGTTCGATAATGACCTGGGGTGCTGTCTATGTGACTGCATGGGTTTCCATCAAGTGCTCTGGTTTTCTCTCCTAACCCAAAGATGGTGGGTTTGTGAACAGGTTGTGGATGTGAAAGTGGAAAAAAATAGAATTAGTATCCCCATTGTGAATGGGTGATCAATGTTGATTGATGGTTAATGTGGTGAGCCAAAGAGCCTGGTCCTGCAGGTATCTGTCATTCAATCAATCAAATGTCTAATCGATCATATTCATGAATTCACCTAAATTCTGGGTTGCTGTGGCACATTTACAATTGTCATCCAGCAGACTCCAAGGAATTCTGAGATTCATAAGTTCATAAGCTCATATGTTGTAGGAGGAGAATTAGGCCATTCGGCCCATCAAATCTACTCCGCCAATCAATCATGGTTGATCTAGCTTTCCCTCTCAACAATATTCTCTTGGCTTCGCCCCCATAACCCTTGATACCCTGACTAATTTTGGACTTTAGGAGGAGAGGAACACCACTGTCCCCTGTCTCCATCAATGGTGTGGATGTGCAATTTATCAGGGAGTACAAATACATTTGAGTGTACCTGGACAGTAAACTGGACTGGTCCAGGAACGCTGAGGCCCTGTACAAGAAGGGGTAGAGCCGGCTGTACTTTTTGAGAAGGCTCTGCTCCTTCAACATCTGCAGTAAGATGCTGCAGATGTTCTACCAATTAGTGGTAGCCAGTGCCATCTTCTTTGCTGTCATGTGCTGGGGCAGCAGGGCGAAAACCGCGGATGCCAATAGGATTAACAAACTCATCAGGACGGCTGGCTCCATCCTGGGGGTGGTTGGATTCATGGAAGGTGGAATTGGAGGGGAGGATGCTTCTCAGGCTGTGGAGCATCTTGAACAATACAGCTCACCCCCTCCATGACACATTAGTCAACCTGAGTAGTACCTTCAGCCACAGACTGGTTTCTCCAAGTTGCAGTACAGAACGCCACGGGAGATCCTTCTTCTTAAACTGTACAACTCCTCCCCCCCCCCCCCCCCCCCCCCCCCCCCCCTCCCCCCCACCTCCTCCCCATTCTTTGCACATCCCCAATCCGTTCCAGTCATCACTTTAATTTAATGTTTCATATATTTTGTGTTTTATGACTGTTGGCAGATCAATTTCCCTCCTGGGATAAATAAAGTTCTATCGTATCGTATTGTATCGTATCGTGATCAATAACCTATCAATCTCTACCTTAAAAATATCCATTGACTTGGTCTCCACTGCCAATGAATTCCACAGATTCACCACATTCTGATTAAAGGAATTCCTCCTCATTTTCTTTCTAAAGGTACATCTTTTCATTCCGCGGCTATGGCATCTGGTCCCAGACTCTCCCACTAGTGGAAACATACTCCACACATCCAGTCTATCCGGGCCTTTAACTAATCAGTAAGTTTCAATTACATCCCTCCTCACCCTTCTAAACTCTAGCGAGTACAGGCCCAGTGCCATCAAATGCTCATCATATGTTAACCCAATCATCCCTGGGATCATTCTTGTAAACGTCCTCTGGACCCTCTCCAATGCCAACACATCCTTCCTCAGATATGGGGCCCAAAACTGCTCACAATGTTCCAAATGCGGTCTGACAGTGCCTTATAAAGCCTCAGCATTACATCCTTCTTTACGTATTCTAGCACTCAAAATAAATGCTAGTGTTGGATTTGCCTTCCTTACCATCGATTTGACTTGCAAATTAACATTTTAGGAATCCTGCACCAGCACATCCGAGATTCTTTGATTTCTGAATTCTCTCCCCATTTCGAAAATAGTCTATGCATTTATTCCTACTACCAAAATGCTCTGCACCTTGCTGCACAGTATTCCATCTGCCACTTCTCAGCCCAACCTGTCCAAGTCCATCTGCAGATTCCTTCCTATCTCTACACTACCTGCCCCTCCACCTATCGTCGATGTTGTTGCACGTGAGTGGCATTCCCTTGGGGCAAAATTCAACCTGCCCCAATTTGTTCATGATTTTTCCCAGCACCACCGATTTCAGATTCACTTGTTCCTCAATAACTTTGTCAAAACATTTGGTATCTGCAAGCATTTGATTTGAAGCTGGCATATGAATTCATAATCGTAACAATTATTTGGTCCTTTGATAGATAATTTCTTCAGTCCATTGCAGAGTTTTCTTTTGGAAATCAGAGTTGCGTTACCATCTGTAGACATCACTTGGTCTTAATTCTTCTTTTCACACCTCAGTTAACTGCTAAATATTTTATTAGCATTTTGTCATCTCAAAGACACCAGACTTAGTATTATCATATTTGACTTTATTCACAGCCAAACACAGAACATTTATTAACTTAACAACCTCAACTCTTCCGTCCTTCTCTTCTCACTCAACCCTATTTGACCTCAAGAAGATGATGGTATGACGTTGGGGGGGGGGGGGGGGGGGGGGAGCAGATGAGTGGCTTGAACCATCTCCCTGAACCATTGTGTGGTGGGAGTACCCAGCAAGCCATGGACAGACCCACCAGCAGGGCCGGCTCACACACTTTAAATCAGTGACCTGCCTGCAGAGGACCCTCTCGGACGTTCCGGTTCACCAGAAGGCCAGGGCCACCCAGGTGGACAGAGGAGCTGGATTGAATGCTAGATTTGCACTGTACATAGGTTCATAGGTACATGTGACAATAAAGTATCATCATCATCATCATCATCATTATCATCTATTGGTTTAATCAATTTACCCTGGCGATAACTGTATTTGTGTTTGAATGGGTGGGCTGTGACCATGTTGACTATCCCGAATCAACCACTGCTTTCCAAATGCATGTACATCCTACCACTTAAAATCCTCTTCAGTAACTTACCTACCACAGATGTAAGGCTTATGGGTCTGTCCCACTAAGGCGATTTTTCAGCGGACTGCCGGCGTCTGTCAAGCGCTTCCTTCACCAGCCCGTTATGCAGGCGGGGGACAGAGCAAGCGGGGGGATCACTGTCTAAAAAATTTACACGGTGCAAAGCCAAGGTGAAACAGACACACAACACGATGAAGAGGAAGATTGCCGCTGTAAAAAGATGGCTAAAGCACAGTGTACAATGTCCTTTAAAAGAGGGGGGGGGGGGGAAGGGGAGAAAAAGGGGGAGAAGGAGTGGAGACAACTTTTAAGAAGCCAGATATACACGGCTGTGAAACTCGGCGGACATTTAACATTACCGATCGGTTAACCATGGTTCTGAAAACTAGTGCTTCCCGTCTTTCTCCCCAAAGAGCCAATGAAATTCACCAGTCAGCACCGGCTACAACCGACAAGAACCTCCGAAAACCTTCGACCTCCTGGCAACCTATTAGGACCTCCTGGCAACCCATTTACAGCTCAAAAAATTCTCGCTACTCTCCATGGCAGCTGCATTCCAGTTGCCGCAAATTTTTCAACATGTTGAAAAACATGTTGAAAAATTCACGACAACCATAATGAGGCCGCAACTAGTTCCCAGAATGCGGGAACTCCTCATGACCATGAAAGCGACTCCCCGGCAACCACCCGCGAACGTGTGGCGACCATGTGGCAACTGCATAATCTCCTGCAGTCGCCTAAAAAGTCGCCTTAGTGGGACAGGCCCATTACTGGTCCATAGTTTCCAAGTTTTTCTTTGTAACCCTTTTTTAAATAGAGGTGCAACATTAGCCTGTGGGTCTTCCAACCTCATCTATTGCATCCGCTGCTGTAGATGTCAGCTGCTCTACATTGGTGAGACCAAGCGTAGGCTTGGCGATCGCTTCACCGAATACCTGCTCGGTTCGCAATAACCAACCTGATCTCCCGGTGGCTCAGAACTTCAACTCCCCCTCTCATTCCGAATCCGACGTTTCTGTCCTGGGCCTCCTCCATGGCCAGAGTGAGGACCACCGTAAATTGGAGGAGCAGCACCTCATATTTCGCTTGGGCAGTCTGCACCCCAGCGGTATGAATATTGACTTCTCTAATTTCAGATCATCCCTTACTTTCTCCTCCTCAGCTCTCCCTCAGCCCACTGGCTCTTCCTCTTCCTTTCCCCTTCCCGCCCCCACCCCCCCCCCCCCACACCCCCACACCCTCACATCAGTCTGAAGAAGGGTTTCGAGCTGAAACGTTGCCTATTTCCTTCGCTCCATAGATGCTGCCTCACCCGCTGAGTTTCTCCAGCATTTTTGTCTACCTTCGATTTTCCAGCATCTGCAGTTCCTTCTTTAACAACAGCCTGTGTGTCTTCATGTGTTTCTCCATGGTAAAACAGAGGAGAAATATTAATTGCAGACCTTGCCCCTCTCCCATGGCTCTACACATAGATGGCCACTTTGTTTTCTGAGGGTTCTGAGAGATGATTAAAAAATATAGAAAATGAATGAATGCAATGAAATTAAGGCAGTTAGACATTTCTCAGGTTTTGGCCTTTTCGAAATAGCCAAAGGTTGCACTCAGCACATTGGAAACATTAATGAAAATGGTGGAGGGTGGGTTGAAATGGATCATAGAATTATATTATTGCTAATCTGCTAATTTTAATAATTTTGCCAAGGTCTTGCTCCATGCCATCTTTTGGTAATTTTAGGTCTAAAACTGCAGATGCCCCATAAATATTGAGATCTCCAATTGCCAAAATCAAGTCTAAAACACTTTCAACCAGGTTTTCCTCCTAATGTCTTTTAAATCTTCACAGTCTTAATCTGTAGCACCAAAGGAATGATCTCTAGACCCTATGCCTAAAGAGATAAATGTGAAAACAACGTTTGCACTATTGTTGGTATTATTTGGCGGTGGTATGCGAAACGTTGGGTGACAGGGGCTACAAAAGTCTCCTGCAAGACAAAGGGAAATATCTAGACAATATTGCTGTATTGCTTAATACAACTTTCAGCAGCAGAGCAGCTATATTATGAACACATTTCTAGCCTGTAAATGAGAACAATCATAAATTTGCAATTATAGGTAACATTATTATTCCACATTGCTCATTGTTTAATATTTCAAATTCCATTAAATGTAACAGGTGGGCTATGTTGCACTAAATCAATGTCATGCCTTGCAGACTCTTCTGCCCTCACTACACTAGCTTCAAGCTTGGCCTGACAACTTACAACCGCATGGTCCTAGTACACTGTAACAGCCCTTTCACAACATGAAGCACATCATTAACTTGATTGTGCTGCTGGATGCAGACCACTCAGAAGACCTTTTGACAGGTTATACCATCAGAAGACTCTTCCCATTCATGATGATAAACATTTTAAAATATCTGAAACTATTTAACAGAATGAAAAAATATTGCATTCATTTCAAAATGTATTTAACTGATGTGAATTAAAGACAATAGTTTTGTTAATTCAAATAAAGTGAAACTAAACAAACCACTCCCCTGTCATTACAAAATTAATGGAGCCTGTACTCTTTTCAAATAGGGCAGCACGGTGGCATGGTGGTAGATCTACTGCCTTACAGAGCCAGAGACCCGGGTTCGATCCTGACTACGGGTGCTTGTCTGTATGGAGTTTGTACATTCTCTCTGTGACATGCATGAATTTTCTCTGAGATCTTTGGATTCCCCCCACACTCCAAAGTCCTACAGGTTTGTAGGTTAATTGGCTTGGTATAAATGTTTAAAAAATGTCCCTAGTGTGTGTAGGATAACGTTAAGGGGCTGTCCCACTGCGGCGACCTAATACGCGAGTTCAGAAGATGTCTTCGACCTTCAAGCTCGAGGCCACTCCCCCGAAAAACCTTGTGCTGGATCGAGTGTCAGCAATGAAACCGCAAGCAGGATCAACACACACGCAAACACATCGCAAAGGCGGGGCCAGTGAAAGCGGGGGAACGCTATCTGAAATTCACACCCGCGATGAAGAGGAAGGTAAAAGACGGCTGCAAGACGGCTGCACAGTGCACGGTAAGTCCTTTAGAGAGCGTGGTGGGGGGGGGGGGGGGGGGGGGGGGGGGGAGGAGGGGAAGGGGGGGTAGGAGGGGGGAGGGAGAGGGGGAGAGGAGAGAGAGGGGGAGAGAAAGGGAGAGAAGGGGGGGGGGGGGGGGGGAAGGGGGGGGGGGGGGGAGGAAGCAGTGGAGACATTTTTTAAGAAGCCAGACAACTTATAATAAAGTTTAGCGGGCATTTAACCTACCAGCCGGTTTTCCTTGGTCCTGAAAACTCCATGAGCCAATTAAAGCCCTCGACTGCCTGTAACTACATAGCGACCCCACTCCACTGCACTATGAGTTAAAAAGAACCATGCCGACCAATTTTTACTCGCGGAAAAATTTTCAACATGCTGAAATATTTCCCGTGACCTAGCTGAGGCCACGAGTACACGGGAACTTCCCTCGAGCATGAAGGAGAGTTCCAGTGACCTAATTGGACCACCTAGGACCACGTGTCGACCATGCAGCGAGTTTGAGTCGAGGGCAAACTCTTCTAAACACGCAAATTAGGTTGCCGCAGTGGGACAGCCCCTTTAATGTGCGGAGAAGTGTGTCTGATGTTCCATCTGTGGCTGTTGAAAATATGTGGGGTCAGGTATGAAGTGTATCCAGCCACTTGCCTGAGGAAATTATGGTTCGGTTCTCTGCCCTATAGCAATAACTGAAGAAGACAATCCGAGTGTTCCCCAACGGGAAGCCATGGATGAACCATGAGGTCCAGACACATCTGAAGGTCAAGACCATTGTGAACTTGAATGGTACAATAAATTTTGCTAATATCTTTGCACAGCCATCAGGAATGCCAAGAGACAATAACAGGACAAACTTGAGTCCCAGTATATCAATCAGACCCACCATCTGTGACATTGCACCATTCTATCTGCCATCACTACTACACAAAAAAAAGCACAACTATCGCACTCAAACAGCAGCAGACCTATTACCTCATGTCACCCTCTGCTCAGCCTCCTCACCAAAGCATCTTGAGCTAAATCCTCACACTCACCCTCCACACAGCACTTGTTCCTCTTCACAGTACCTCCCCTCCATATCGCACTTTCCCTCAATGCAGCCTCTCTCCAAACAAGGCTACTTCCAATACACCATTCCTCTACACATTGCCTTCTTTTTATTTAGCCAATTTTAATTATTTAACCAATCCACTACTGCCTTTTGAAATCTCTGACTGCTGCTCTAACACTGAAATAGACTCTCAAATCAGTCTCATGCGTTGTTGTAATAATATTAATAATAATCCTACTCATTATGAGATAAACCACATTTTCATTCATTTGGAGCATATGCTCGGCTGAGATTATGACAGAATGCCTCCAAATCAGAGAATTCCATGCAAACGTTATGGAGCTTCAGCTGTTTACAATCTATATTAATTGCTCTGACTGTGATTGTGCATTATAATTACATTTCCTGATGATATAGAAGCAGATGTGAAAGCAAATTGTCACTTGGATACAAAGAAATGGATGGATGGATGGATAGATAGATAGATAGATAGATAGATAGATAGATAGATAGATAGATAGATAGATAGATAGATAGATAGATAGATAGATAGATAGATAGATAGATAGATAGATAGATAGAAAGATGAATGGAGTGGGCAACAATGTGTGAGTTTCCATATTAGTAGGAAAAATAACAGAAAAGAAATGGTGTGGAACTACGGAATGCTGCTACACAGAGGAATCTGGCTTACGCATACATGAAATGCATGACATTTGGCATATGGGTACAGGGCCTAATTAGAAAGGCTACTGTACAGAGCTTTACTAAGGAGAGGAAGGGAAGATTTGCCCTCTTAAAAAAAAGGTCATCTATTTAAGTCAGAGATGAGGAGGGATTTCTTCTTTCAAAAGTGTTATGAATCTTTGCAATTCTGTGCCCTGTAGTGTTGCGGTAACAGTTATTGAATGTATTTAAAGCCACAAAAAATATAAGTTTGGTCTGATAAGAAAGGGCGAGTAGGACCTAATGAATAAGGGGCAGTAGGGAACAGTGGATGGAGTGAGATAGGACATGGGAGGAGTGGTGAGTGATGGGCACTCATTTAGTTTGTGTTTGGCCTCATCCTGACAGTGGAGAAGACTGAGGACAGACAGGCCAGTGTGGGAATGAGAAGAGAAAGCTAAATGGCTTGCAACTCCCGGTGTACATGAGTGGCCATGGTGTACATGAGCGTAGATGCTGGGCAAAGCAATGGCCTAGTCTACGCATGGTCTCACTGATGTAGAGGAGGCCACATCAACAGCACTGAATGCAATAGACAAGGAGGATGTGCATGCAAATCTCTGACTCACCTGGAGGGGTCCTATGATTTACATTAGCTTCTGCTGCTTATATTTATGCTCACTTCACAAAGCTCCGCCTGTGCTAGTCTAATTACATTAGTGATAATTTATCAGAATTTATCTTTATGTTAATTGTCAATTAATTTTATGAAATTAACAATGATTTAAATAGCATCTAATTCTGTTGGATCTGAGTTTCTGCCTCTTGGAACAGCGATAGTTGCAGACTTGCTCTCATGAATTTAGCTCAATATTCCAGTGCTAATGTTCCTCATAAAGAGAATTCAAAACAACAGTTAATAAAATATTTTTAGTGTTTTATTCTCAAGATGGGAATGAACAAATTAAGTTGAGATGCAACTAGATGTTACCATTTTCCTCTTTGATGCAGTAACCCATCCCATTCTCACATTGCAGAAATATTTGGTAGTTGTAAGCACTGTCATCAACAGTGACATCAGCTGTGTATGCATCCTGAGAGAACAGAAGCATGTGTAATAATTGTTAAAGCATGCCATGCCATCTCTATTGATTCCAAGTATACAACTGAATATTGATGCTATTCTATAATGAAAATATGCTGATTATTATTCTATTTTTAACATGTAAACACCTAGAAGTGTAATCTTGTATATTTTTTTGCAGAACACGTAATAACAATGAATAGATATTTAATGAATTTAATATTATTTATATATTTATATATCTAAATATATCACTAAACCTCTCAGCTTGTTTATGTGTCTGTGAGTGATGAGTGTGATCCTGAAATTATGTCAAAACGGCACACGATAGTGCTACAATTTCACCCCCATCTTACTCACCATTGTTCTGCGGTGTGCATTAGCCAAGTTTCATTCAGATTGATGGCATATTTTACAAGTTATTCATATTTAAAACTTTTACTAAACCCCACTTTGACAAAATTCACTTCCATCTGCACTGCCAGTTATCAGCTTATGACAGCTCAATGGGAAGCTCATTACAATGTTAACAAATGACAGGACTCCCAGTGCAATGAGAGATTTGTTACATTGTTGTAAGGAAAGGAAGGTAGTGGGGGAGGGGAGGAGGAGAGGGCGAGGATTGTTGTTTAATGTTATTTAAACATTGTGTTCAGGGGCTAGGGAGGGGAGAGGGGTTATGGAGGGAGTGAAGAAGGAAGGGAGTGACTGAGGGTAGGGGAAAGGAGAGGGAGAGAGAGGTGAGGGAGGGAGTGGGGGAGGGGAGGAGTACAGTAGAAAGAAGGAGGGTGAAAAGGAGGGGGAGGGAGTGCTGGGGGATGAGGGGAAATGAGCCGCATCTGCACACTTGGGAGCTATGGGTGAGTGGTTGAATATTGTGTTGGGGAAACGGGTTACATTGGGGGAACAGGTAAGTGGTGGAATATTGTGTTTGGGGAACGGGACCCAATGGGTCCCACTTGGTCTAGTATAATTTAATTTTTTTTTTTTTAAATGATAAAATATGTTGTGACAGCAAGCTGCTGGCCAAGTACAAATTGCCACTGCTACTGCACATGTGCCTTGATGACAAGGGTCAGCCCCACCAAGTGGTCCTGGAAATTCTTGGCACAGTAAATAAAACATATCAGCCAAGTTCACGCTAGTGTGAGTGTCGGTGTAAATTCTTACATTATATATATATATAATGTAAGAATTTCATATCCTTTATTGAATAGAGCCGATAAAGTACTAAATAAAAGTTGTATTGCTTTTATAATGCCTCGTTAACCAGGTCTGATGTTGATGGACCCAGTGGTGAAGAAATAAAATTGATTTTATTTTGAAATAAAAACATATGGAGGAGACCAAGCTGATTTAAAAAACACTCCAACCAAATTGGAGAATTACTAATGATGATTCTAACAGAAATGTTTTCAATTACACAGTGGTTCGAAGTTTACTTGAATTTTTCAGAAAATATCCTACAGTGCATAATGTAATTTGGTTACCATCTTTAAGGTGATGCAGATTACATTCAGGGTGCACATAACAGGGAATAATCCAAATGTTATTAATTTTAAAGAGATTTTGGCAGAATGGTATACATTTTATAATGTGCTCTTCTCTGCAGCATTGTAGCATGATTGGAAACTAAAGTAGCTTTCTCTATAGCTTTCACTCCTTATATTTAGTTTCATCAAAGCCATAGGTTTAGATATTATTCACAATAATATTTCCAATAAACCAATTTTATTGCCTGGACAAGAAAATATTTATATTTTTCATATCTTTCATTAACAAATGTTGGAAAACCTAAACCATTTTTGTGCTATACTTTACATTTTTATTCCAATTTAATACCCAACATCAGAGGACTGAAGTTTTCTCATCACAGCTCCTGAAACAGGTTATTTCCAGCTAAAATGGAAAGGAAATAAAGATACCATGCTGTTGGTCTCCACCTCCACTGTATACAAACAAGGAACTGCAGATGCTGGATTACTAAAAAAGACACAGTACTGGAATAACTCATCAGGTCAGGCAGTATCTTCAGAGAACAGAAACAGAAAAAAAATAGGAAAATAGGTGCAGGAATAGGCAATTCCACCCTTCGAGCCAGCATCGCCAATCAATATCATCATGGCTGATCATCTAAAATCAGTACCCCGTTCCTGCTTCTCCCCCTTATCCCTTGATTCCTTTAGCCCTCAGAGCTAAATCTAACTCTCTCTTGAAAACATCCAGTGAATTGTGCTCCACTGCCTTCTGTGGCAAAGAATTTCACAGATTCACAAATGGTTATGTGCATGGTTATGTGACTTTTCAGGTAGGAACCCATCTTCAGACTGATTGTGGAGGGATGGAGCGTAAGATAGCTGGAAGAGAGAGGGCCTGGCAATAATACCTGGCAAATAATATGTTGATAGTGGTGAGATGGCTGTTTGATAGCAAATGGTTTGACCCAGGCCAGAAATGAAAAGACAGAAGGCGTTGAGCCAAAAGGATTGAAGGTACAGTGGAGAGATCAGAACATGGGTCACAGAGTAGGAGAGCAGCAGGAATCACAGAGGGCAAGCCATGAGAAAGGGTCTCACAGAACCCTCATGCGAGAGTGGAGTAGAACTTCATAATAGGATCTATCCCAGGTTATTGAGAATGGTAGGAGAAGAGATTGTGGGAGCCTTGATAAAGTTATTTGCATCTTTCTAACCATGGACGAGGTGCTGAGAATGGAAAGTAGCTAAGGTTGGTCTTTGTTTAAGGATGGAAGTAGGGAGAATCCTGGGAATTAATAGCCGGTAAGCCTCATGTGAGTGGTAGGGAAGATATTCAAAAGGATTCTTTGTAGCAATGTTACAAAATTTTGAGATTTAAAAAATCAAGTCTGCAATTTATCCCATCAGATAAAGCATAAAAATAAGTTTAATTTGACACCTAATTCACTTTCATATCTTCAGTATTGAAAAAGCTATGGCCATTTTCACACTCGGAAATTAGCGTCTTGTTCCCTATTGCTTTTCCATTGACTTAACACAAAATCTGTGATCGAGGACAATCAAAAGCCCATAACTTTCTTAAAAATTAAGAGAACTGAATGAAATTTTCAGTTATTATAGATTGGAGCATTCTGAAACAAATATAAAACATTTTACTTGGATGACCTGAAATTAAAGCATATAATTAGTTAGTTACCTAATTGTACCGGAAGTGGCGGCGTTGTTGAACGGCTGTGGCTCGCCTGCAGTCCATCTGTTTTTACTTTTTTGTGTTGGTTTTTTTTCTCTTGTTTAGTTAAATTTTTGGTTATTGGTTATGTGTGGGGGGGGGGATGAAACAGGGATTTCTGTCTCTCCCTTCGGGGGGGAATGCGACTTTTTCTTGTCGTATCCCCCTTCTCTGCCTCCGTCTGCGCTGAGACCTAATGGCGGAGCTGGCGGCCTCCAACCTGCGTCCGACCTCGAGGCTCAGGAGGTAGAGCCAGCCAGGACTCACCAACGCGATGCTGGCCGTCTTCGAGCTGTGGCGGCGTTCGGGCAGCGGCATGACTCGGCGCTTTGGTGAGGGCGGCCCGGCACGGGGCTGGGACGGTGCTGGCTGAGATGCTCTGGTGGCAGCAGCACGACTCAGCGCTCCGGTGAGGGCGGCTCGGCGCGAGGCTGAGATGCTCCGGTGGCAGCGGCACGACTCGAGGCTGGGACGGCGCTCCCATGAGGGCGGCCCGGCCCGGGGCTGTAACGGCGCTCCGGTGGCTGAGGCGGCCCGGCGCGGGGCTGAGGCGGTGCTCCGGTAGCTGAGGCGGCCCAGCACGGGGCTGAGGCAGTGCTCCAGTGGCTGTGGCAGCCTGGCACGGGGCTGAGATGGTGCTCCGGTAGCTGAGGCGGCGGTCTGGCGGCGGGGATCTGAACCCGGGGCTTGGCCGCGGGCCAGTTACGACATCGTCGGGAGCTCGCAGGTCACAGGCTGGTGCCTGTTTTCCGGAGCTCCCGCGGCAACAGCTGCATCCGCTGGACAGGAGGGCGGCAGCTTCGACCACCACGGGCCGCGGAGCTTGAACCGGCCCGTTCGCGGAGCTCGGTGAGCCGCGGGACTGACTTACCATCGCCCGGTGGAGTATCGTCTCAGCGCAGAGGGAGAAGAGGAGGGAAGAGACAGTAACCCTAAGATTTTTGCCTCCATCACAGTGAGGAGGTGCCTGGTGAATTCACTGTGGTGGATGTTAATTTGTGTTTATTGGGTGTTTTGTTGTTTATCATTACAAAATTGACCGTTGTGACGGAAATAGTAATAAACACCCAGAATACCTTGAAAATTCAAAAATGTGATATTCTCAAGATCAGAACTTTTATATTATTGTATTATATGCTGTAAGTCCATGACAGATAGGTAAATAAATGACAGTTTCTAGCAATAGACCAAGTCTTTATGGAGAAGATCAGTTGCTAGCTGGTACATTGGCATATCATAATCAGTAGCATCATAATACTCCTCAGATTGCAACCAATAAGCAACTCTGTACACCTTGTTTTTCCTCAACTTTTCAATTTTGGCATTGTAAACTACAATTTTTTGCTCTTCAAACTACGCATTACATACCTTTCTGCACACTAATTTCCCATTAAGAATGTCCTGTAGATTCCATTTCTTAAGAAAAGGATATATTTTTTTAATAGCCTAAGTATCCAAATAATAAACTAATCCCATTCACACAAGAATTCACAATATAACATGATTTTTAAATCTCACTGTCATGAACTTAAATGCCAGACGGAAGGAATTTAATGGTTAATTCCCATAAATTAATCTAGAAACATCCACTTTCAATAGAATCAAAATTATTATTTTTTTGCACAATATCCCTGTTGTGGATATTTAGTATAAAAAACATTGACTATGGATAGACAATTACACAAAATATAGATGATTTAGATGCTCTTATGACATGATTGTCCGAAAAAAATGAGGATTTAAATCATCTTACGAGTGGGTATTTCTGGAATGTGATCGATTGGAACTTTGCATTCGCTGTGAATTTGCACCATATTGGCAGGAAAGACACAGGCGATTCATATGGGGCCCAAATAACATTTTCGCAATGTAAAATTAGATTGAAGCCACCCCAAGAAGCAAGATTATATATAAAATAAACAACTTACCCTTTGTTTTGTCCTGTTTTTGCGATCTCACGTTGTAGGCGTTGAGGGTGTTAGAAGTCACTTTTTACTTTAATCCTACTATTAAATTGTCCAGCGATTAAAAAAAAACCCGTGAACGGATGTCCGATCGATTTTTCTTCCTCGACTAGCAGCCCGAGGAAATCCCTCCCCGACAAACGATACAAACTTGCATTTTAATTCCCCCCCCCCCCACGCCCCCCCCCCCCCCAAAAGGCGCAAAAGTCTGTTGCGCACACAGTCCATGACAGATCTGCAGCGCCGCTCAAGGTAAGTTTTGTAACATCGCTATTCTTTGGGATAGGATTTACTTCCATTTGGAAGAGAATGGGTTAAGGGTGACTTGATAGAGGTCCAGATCTTTATCACCCTGAACTTCTCAACTTCTGGATTTCATTGATACTCTTTGCTTAACAACAGGAATTGTATGTAGCAGCAACAGGAGTAACATGGTTTTGTAGTTCCCCAGATTGCATGCTGCCATAAATTCAGGGATTATATGTATATTTGAAGATGTTCATCAACAAGGTTGTATGTGGTCACTTGGCAGCTCAAATGACTCGTGTTATTAGAGTCAGTCTGGTTTGCCTGCCATATTTCTGCCTAAGACCTGACAGACAGCCGGGGGCAAAGTTATCCACTCTGTCTTAAGCTTCTTACTTTAGCCAAGGCTCCTGGTTGCAGTGAGGAGCACAATTGTAACTACGGCTGTCAGGCCATAAGGAGCAGTATTGACTCTATTACTGATGACCTTTGAGATCAATTCCATAATCTGGATCTCTGGGGCGATTTTTATCCTTCCTCACACTCAGTTGCATGCTACAAATCCTTACATCCTGTGCAACAAGAAGAGGAGAGCGGGTAGATCAGGAGGAGAGGAGAAGGATGTAAAGAAGGATGAAGGTGGCAGTGAGTGATGGAAAAAGGCTCACCATCAGCAGAAGCAGACTGGTTCGGCCAATTGAAAAACAGAAGTAATTGTCATGAGACAGGACTTCCAAGTTGCACTTTAAGCTGTTTCTAGTCTCCTGGGGTAGAGCGTCAGTAGTTCCATTAAACTGATGGAAGACAGGTTTCTGAAATGCCATAATATTCTATTATTCCCGTTAAGTATCGGAAAGTATTCATGATGACAGCAACCTAATATTGTAGAAACCTGAGCTTCTGCCTGAGCAACACTGTGAGGCAAGACCTCTACCATTAAACACTGCATCATGAAATGGTTTGTAATTGTTGACATGAAATGGACACAATTCCTATGTTTCAAATAGGCTTTCAGGCTGGGCAGTAGAGCCCTTGGCATCTTGCCAATTCATGTGTGGTCTGCCTCATTCTAATTGTGATCAACTTCATTTCTATTGTCATATTCAGCTGGTGTCTTGACTTCACTCTCGCATTATTGTGTACTATTGTTGGAAGCTGTGCTGTTGATATTGAGTAAATACTCCCATAATTCAATTCTTCAATTCGTGTGAGAATGAGTTTGAGATAGAAATGGCATGGGAACAAATTGCATAATTCCCTGGTATTGCTATTGTTACGTACAATTTCCACCATGCTCAGATCTCTTGCCTTTGTTTTCTTTTCTGTATGGCTATGCACCAATTTTGCTAGCTAAATACAATAAGTTCATAATAAATGGGCACATTAGTAAATCAAGTTGTAATCAAATAATGAGCTGCTTTTCTCATCAATAAAATCAGGGCTGATCCGATCATTAGTCTTGATTCCCCAGTGGCCCACAAATCTTTAATATACTTAATAATTCAACATTCATAGAACTCAGGGTATAGAATTCCACATGTTCTTCCTGGCATAGACATTTGTTCTCATCTCATTGTCCAATGCGTATGCCATTATCCTGAGACTGAGGACCAGATTCTGCCCCAGGAGACATATCCTGACATTTTCCTCAGCAAATTCGCTCACAATATGTTCTCTATGAACCCATATTGTGCTAGATATACTGTGTTTAATGAACGTGTAAAGTAAATTGGAGAGCTCAATAGATGTGATTTTATCTTAATTTGGAAATGCACAATTCAAACAAATTCTGGGATATCTACAAAGGATGAAAGTTGTCCTGCTGAGATTTTGCAGTTGTACATTTGAAACAATTAAAAATATATATATTCCCGGTTATTTGATCCTGTGTATTTCCATATCCAACTGAATGCATGAGGATTTGGACCCATTCAAAGGTTTTATTTTTAACTTTACTTTCAATCAATCTTTTCATCAATTTGTTGTTCCCCGTTGACATTTTGATTTAATAAACATAGATTTAATGTCAGAATGCCTTTAGTGCCATTTTGCTGTATTATTGATCATTGAAAATGTACGCTCTTTTAACGCTTAGAAGTTTAAAACTGCGTAATATGTGTTACTATTAGTTTTCCATTGTTGCTTGAGGTGAAGGCATAACTCAGCATTAGAGACATAGAAACATGGAAAATAGGTGCAGGATGAGGCCATTTGGTCCTTCAAGCCAGCACCGCCATTCATTGTGATCATGGCTGATCGTCCCCCATCAATAACCCGTGCCTGCCTTCTCCCCATATCCCTTGACTCCACCATCCCCCAGAGCTCTATCTAACTCTCTCTTAAACCCATCCAGTGACTTGGCCTCCACTGCCCTCTGTGGCAGGGAATTCCATAAATTCACAACTCTCTGGGTGAAAAAGTTTTTCTCACCTCAGTTCAAAATGACCTCCCCCTTATTCTAAGACTGTGGCCCCTGGTTCTGGACTCGCACAACACTGGGAACATTTTTCCTGCATCTAGCCTGTCTAGTCCTTGTATAATTTTATATGTTTCTATAGGAACCCCCACTCATCCTTCTAAACTCCAGTGAATACAAGCATAATCTTTTCAATCTTTCCTCATATGACAGTCCCGCCATCCCAGGGATCAATCAAGTGAACCTACGCTGCGCTGCCTCAATCACAAGGAAGTCCTATACAACTGCAGAAGAACCTCTTTGCTCCTATACTCAAATCCTCTTGTTATGAAGGCCAACATTCCATTAGCTTACTTCACTGCCTGCTGTACCTGTAAGCCAACTTTCAATGACCGGTGTACTAGGACGCCCAGGTCTCGCTGCACCTCCCCCTTACCTAACCTAACCCCATTGAGATAATAACCTGCCCCCTTGTTTTTGCCCCCAAAGTGGATAACCTCACATTTATCTATAGTATACTGCATCTGCCACGCATTTGCCCACTCACTCAACCTGTCCAGGTCACCCTGCAACCTCCTAAGATCCTCTTCGCAGTTCACACTGCCACCCAGCTTTGTGTCATCCGCAAACTTGTTAGTGTTGCTCCTAATTCCCTCTTGGAAATCATTAATATATATGGTAAACAGTTGCGGCCCCAACACCGAGCCTTGCGGCACTCCACTCGCCACTGCCTGCCATTCTGAAAAGGACCTGTTCACTCCTACTCTTTGCTTCCGGTCTGCCAACCAATTTTCTATCCATGTTAACACCCTACCCCCAATACCATGTGCTCTAATTTTAGTCACCAGTCTCCCGTGTGGGACCTTATCAAAGGCTTTCTGAAAATCTAGATACACTGCATCCACTGGCACCCCTTCATCCATTTTACTTGTTACATCCTCAAAATATTCCAGAAGATTAGTCAAGCATGATTCCCCTTTCATAAATCCATGTTGACTTGGACTAATCCTTTTACTGCTATCCAAATGCCCCATTATTACCTCTTAATAATTGACTCCAACATCTTTCCCACCACTGAGGTCAGGCTAACTGGTCTGTAATTCCCCGTTTTCTCTCTCTCTCCTTTCTTGAAAAGTGGGATAACATTAGCTATCCTCCAATCCACAGGAACGGATCCTGAATCTATTGAACATTGGAAAATGATCACCAATGCGTCCATTATTTCTAGAGCCACCTCCCTGAGGACCCTGGGATGCAGACCATCAGGTCCAGGGGATTTATCATCCTTCAGTCCCATTAGCTACACAATACTATTTGTCACCTAATGAAAATTTATTTCAGTTTCTCTACCCCATTAGATCCTCTGTCCTCTAGTACATCTGGGAGATTGTTCGTGTCTTCCTTAGTGAAGACAGATCCGAAGTACCTATTCAACTCTTCTGCCATTTCCTTGTTGCCCATAATAATTTCACCTGTGTCTGCCTTCAAGGGACCCACATTTGACTTTGCTACTCTTTTTCCCTTAACATATCTAAATAAGCTTTTACTGTCCTTCTTTATATTCCTGGCCAGCTTCCCTTCGTACTTCATCTTTTCAGCCCGTATTGCCCGTTTTGCTTCCTTCTGTTGTCCTGTGAAAGTTTCCCAATCCTCTGGCTTCCGGCTACTCTTTGCTGTGTTATACATCTTTTCTTTTAGCTTTATTCTATCCCTAACTTCTCTTGTCAGCCACGGTTGCCTCCTACTCCCCAATTAGATTTGAATGCAAGAAATTATAATGAACTATTCTAATGGTGCAGAGTGAATTTTTCTCTAATTCAATGATGGAAATGCCTATAGGGCCCAATGGCTTCTGTGAGTATATCCCTAAGAAGCATTTTTCTCATTAATAGTGCTCCAATGTATAAAAGTCACTCTCTGTTTTGGAACTACATTATGAGCAATGTATCCTTCAATTTTTCTGAAAAGTTAGGTTTGATTTAGTTTACCACTTTCAAGCATGATTAATAAATAATTTAAAATAATACTCTCTGAATTGGAATAGATTAAAACCAATGTTAAACAAGTTTAGAAGAAACAAGTTAAAATCATTTTTTAAAATCTGTTACCCATTGGCAATGCAATAAGATGCTTCTGATTTTGGGTGTATTTTTAATAATATTTATAGAATATATCGTGTGTGTAATTGAGTATATATAATAGACAGATCTATGGTGCATTTGGGATATTGCATACAGTTTTGGTCCTAAGAAAGGAGGTATTGCCATAAAGGGTGTGCAATAAAGATTTGCCTGACTTATGCTGGGCTTGCCTTATGAGGAGATGTTCAATGGACTGGGAGCATGTACATAAGTGATGGGAGCAGAATTAGGTTATTTGGCACATCAAGTCTACTCCGCCATTTAATCATGGCAGATCTCTCCCTCTTAACCCCATTCTTCTGCCTTTTCCCCATAATCCCTGACATCCATATTGGAACAATGAGAGGATATTTCATCACAGAATATTACAGCATGACATATAAAAATAGAAAATAGGTGCAGAAGTAGGCCATTCGGCCCTTCGAACCAGTACCACCATTCAATATGATCGTGGATAAACACCATTCAGTTCCAGGTTTTTCCCCATGTCACTTGATTCCCTAAGCCCTAAGTGCTAAATCTAACTCTCTCTTGAAAACATCCAGTGAATTGGCCTCCACTGCCTTCTGTGGCAGAGAATTCCACAGATTTACAACTCTCTGGGTGAAAAAGGTTTTCCTCATTTCAATCCTAAATGGCCTACCCTTTATTCTTAAGCCGTGACCCCTGGTTCTGGACTCCCTCAACATCGGGAACATTTTTCCTGCATCTACCCTGTCCAATCCTCTCAGAATTTTATATATTTCTATAAGATACCCTCTCATCCTTCTAAATTTCAGTGAATACAACCGCAATCGACCCATTCTTTCATCATATGTCAATCCCACCATCCTGGGAATTAACCTGGTGAACCTACACTGCACTCCCTCAATAGCAATATTGTCCTTCCTCAAATTAGGAGACCAAATTTGCACAAACTACTCCAGGTGTGGCCTCACCAGGGCCCTGAAAAACTGCAGTAGGACCTCCTTGCTCCAAAACTCAAATCCTCTCGCAATGAAGGCCAACGTGCCATTAGCTTTCTTCAATGCCTGTTATACCCGCATGCTTACTTTCAGTGACTGATGCACAAGCACACCCAGGTCTCTTTGCACCTCCCCTTCTCCTAATCTAACACCATCAGATAATAATCTGCCTGTTCTTGCCACCAAAATGGATAACCTCACATTTATCCACATTATAGTGCATCTGCCATGCTTCTGCCCTCTCATCCAACCTTTCCAAGTCACGCTGCAGCCTCATAACATCGCAGCTCACATTGCCACCCAGCTTTGTGTCATCCACAAACTTAGAGATGTTACATTTAATTCCCTCGTCCAAATCGTTAATATATATTGTAAACAATTTGAGGTCCCAGCAACGAGCCATGTGTTAGCCATGCACTAGTCACTCCCTGCCATTTTGTAAAGGACTCGTCAATACCTTACCCCCAATACCATGTGCTCCAATTTTGCACACTAATTTCTCATGTGGGACTTTGCCAAATGCTTTTTGAAAGTCCAGATACACCAGTTTTGAAAGTCCAGAGAACATTGGAAAATGATCACCAATACATCCATTATTTCTAGGGCCACCTCCTTGATTACTCTGAGATGCAGACCATCAGGCCCTGGGGATTTATCTGCCTTCAGTCCCAACAATTTTCTAACACTATTTTCTGACTAATGTGGTTTCCCTTCAGTTCCTCCCTCCCACTAGATCCTCGATCCCCTAATATTTCCAGGAGATTATTTGTGTCTTCCTTAGCGAAGACAGAACCAAAGTATTTGTTTAACTGTTGTGACATTTCTTTGTTTCCCATTATAAATTCAGGGAGATGAGTTACAGGGAGAATATTTCCCCTGACCATGGATTCTAGGATCCGGGGGCATGGATTGAGAATGAGATGTAGGCTGTTTAAGATTGAGATGAGGGGAGATATCTTCTGTCAATGGCTTGTGATCCTTTGCAATTCTTTACCCTAGATAGCTCGGTCATTAGGTTTCATTAAAAACATGTTTTAAAAATTGTGTGTGGGCACGTGCGTTAGTGCGTGCGTGTGTGTGTTGTTTATCTTTGTTTTAAATTGATATACATCATTACATGTTATATTATGCAAATAGCATAATTTAACATGCTTATGCATGTAATGTATATGGATTTTCATCTAAAAAGAAAATGCATTAATGGAATGAAAATGAAGTAATTCTCTTTTCAGGGGCTATGATATTCATTTGTTACTTACTAATAATAGCCCAAGAAGCAGATAAAATGCTAAATAAGGATAAAGTTTCTGTGAAAATGGCATTCTTAACCTATCTAGCCGTTAACTCCTTCGCAATGCAGTACACAAATGCTATCATAATGCTCCCACCCTGCCTCTTGTGAAAATGCTATTCCCGACTCTCATTTCTTTGTCTCCGCAACATCTGCTCCCAAGATAAGACTTTCCATTCTAGGACATTCCCCCTGCTCACGCTCACCCGCATCTCCTTGTCCCATAGTTTTGCTTTCACTCCCCCTTCCTCCAGTCAGAACAAGAATAGTTCCCCTGGTCCTCACCTTTCACCCCACCTGTCTCCACATCTACCATATTATCCTCCGACATTTCTATCACCTCCAATGTGATCTCACCACCAGGCATATCTTGTCAACACCAGCCCTTTCCACGTACCGCAGAGACTACTCCTTCTGCAACTCCTTGGTTCACTCATCCCTTCCCACCCAAACAATCCCCTCCCCATGTACTTTTCCCTGCAACTGCAGGAGATGTAATACCTGTCCCTGTACCACCTCCCTCACATCCATCCAGGTACCCCAGCAGTCCATCCAGGTGAAACAGAGTTCACGTACGCCTCGTATAACGTCTTCTACTGCATCCAGTGTGCCCGATGTGGCCTTCCGTTCATCAGCAAGATCAAGAGTAAATTCAGCGCCCGTTTCGCTGAACAATAGCGCTCAGTCCGCCAAGGCATGCTGGATTTCCCGGTTGTTAACTATTCAACTCTTCTTCTCATTCCCACACTGACCTTTCTATCCTGGACCTACTCCATCTCCAGAGTGAGGTCACACACAAAATGAGCAATCAAAACTTCATATTCTGCTTCGGTAGGTTCCAACCCAATGGAATGAATATTGAATTTATCAATTTTAGATAACTGCATAACCCTCCCCCTCTTCTCCCACCCTCTCCCCTGTGCTCCACCTGGAACTACTTATTTGTCCCAGCCTCTTCCACCTAATTCCTTCACAATTTGCATTTCCTTAATCCATTTGTCTCACACCTTTTGTCTTTTTATCTCTGGTCTTAGTCCAATCATCTGCCTATCGAAAAGTCCTCCTTACCTGTATCAACCTATTATCTGCCAGGCTTTATACTGTCCCTCTTCTCTTCTTGCTTTCTTTCCCCCCTACAATCAGTCTGAGGAAGGGTCCTGGCCCAAAATGTCACCTATTTCATCTAGTTCACCTAGTTCTCCAGAGATGATGCCTGACCCGTTGAGTTACGCCAGCACTGTAGTATTTATTTTGTAAATCAGTATCTACAGTTCCAATTTCTGCTGTCATAAATCTCTATATTGCAAGGAAATCCCTTAACTACAGTTTCAGCTTCAATTGTGCATTAATTCTTGGGCTGTGACTGGAACTTTTACTCAAGCAGCAGTTTCGGCTTTAATATGAATCAGATCATATGACTGTGCCACCAAACATAAATATATTGTGTCATTTATTTAATGGCTTTAAAGAATGCTCAACATTAAAACATTTCAGTGTATTGAAAGTCAGAAGATGGTTCCACTCTTTTATTTTTCAGAGCTAGGATTCATATGACTGATGTAAAATAAATTTATAGCAATGGTTAATCACCTCTTACCTTAACCCCTTCGCTCCTTTAATTATTCAAGCATGTAGTTTATTCTCACATTGCTTAATGACCACTTTAGTCATGGAATCTGGTACCTTAAGGTAAATCAAATATTTCCTTAGTCAGTCAGATTGTTTAACTATAGCTTATATCTATATAAAATTTAACCATAGCCTATATAAAATTTATATAGGGGCACCGCATGATGTCAGCCTCTGACTACAGTCTCTGTTTTTCTATCTTTTTTTATTTTTAGTTTGTTTAAAAGTATAGAAACATAGAAACATAGAAATTAGGTGCAGGAGTAGGCCATTCGGCCCTTCGAGCCTGCACCGCCATTCAATATGATCATGGCTGATCATCCAACTCAGTATCCCGTACCTGCCTTCTCTCCATACCCCCTGATCCCCTTAGCCACAAGGGCCACATCTAACTCCCTCTTAAATATAGTCAAAGAACTGGCCTCAACTACCCTCTGTGGCAGAGAGTTCCAGAGATTCACCACTCTCTGTGTGAAAAAAGTTCTTCTCATCTCGGTTTTAAAGGATTTCCCCTTTATCCTTAAGCTGTGACCCCTTGTCCTGGACTTCCCTAACATCGGGAACAATCTTCCTGCATCTAGCCTGTCCAACCCCTTAAGAATTTTGTAAGTTTCTATAAGATCCCCTCTCAATCTTCTAAATTCTAGAGAGTATAAACCAAGTCTATCCAGTCTTTCTTCATAAGACAGTCCTGACATCCCAGGAATCAGTCTGGTGAACCGTCTCTGCACTCCCTCTATGGCAATAATGTCCTTCCTCAGATTTGGAGACCAAAACTGTACGCAATACTCCAGGTGTGGTCTCACCAAGACCCTGTACAACTGCAGTAGAACCTCTCTGCTCCTATACTCAAATCCTTTTGCAATGAAAGCTAACATACCATTCGCTTTCTTTACTGCCTGCTGCACCTGCATGCCTACCTTCAATGACTGGTGTACCATGACACCCAGGTCTCGCTGCATCTCCCCCTTTCCCAATCGGCCACCATTTAGATAATAGTCTGCTTTCCTGTGTTTTTGCCACCAAAATGGATAACCTCACATTTATCCACATTATACTGCATCTGCCAAACATTTGCCCACTCACCCAGCCTATCCAAGTCACCCTGCAGTCTCCTAGCATCCTCCTCACAGCTAACACTGCCCCCCAGCTTAGTGTCATCCGCAAACTTGGAGATATTGCCTTCAATTCCCTCATCCAGATCATTAATATATATTGTAAATAGCTGGGGCCCCAGTACTGAGCCTTGGGGTACCCCACTAGTCACTGCCTGCCATTGTGAAAAGGACCCGTTTACTCCTACTCTTTGCTTCCTGTTTGCCAGCCAGTTCTCTATCCACATCAATACTGAACCCCCAATGCCTTGTGCTTTAAGTTTTAGTATTTCTATGTGGGGGAGGGGGGGTTGGGTAAGGGGGAAACCGTTTCCCAGTCACCTCCTGGCGAGGATGCGACTATTCTCTGAGTTACGTCCTCGCCCCCCCCCCCCCGCCCCCCCCCCCCCCCCCCCCCCCCCCCCCCCCCCCCCCCCCCCCCCCCCCTGCGGCCTACCAACTGGATTGGCACTGCCTTTCCTGCCGGAGACTGGCCAAAGCTTCAGCTGCGGCGCAGTGCTGGTTACATCATAGAGCGGGCGATGCCTTACCCAGATCGTTTTTGAAGCTCTGGAGTATTGGCCTGCGGCTTCAATGTCGGGGAGCTGTGGCTAGCGGAGCTCCCAGCCGCGGGGCAGCGCTGACCAAACATCGCAGAGTCCTGGGATCCCTTTTCCGAGGACCACCAGCGTGAATCTCTGCTCAGCTCAGCCTGTGGACTTTGGGAGCCGCGTTCTCCGGTAGGAAGTGGCCGATTCGGAGGTACAAGCCGCTGAGAATGTTCTTCCATTCCGACGTCAGACTTCCATCATCCCGGCGAGAGGGTCTGAGCATCGGGCCGTCTATAGTGGCGTCAGCGAGGGGCTCAGGAGGCCCCGACCATGGGTGAACATCAGAACAACAGAGGACTATGACTGAACTTTGGTGCCTTCCCTCACAGTGGGAAACTTGGATTCCGCTGTGTTGGGATGTTTGTGTTAAAGACTATCGTGTTTTGTGTTCTTTTTTTATTTGTATGGCTGTATGGTGACCACAAATTTCACTGTACCAATTGGTCACCTTAAAAAAAGGCAAGATGTAATATGTACTGAGGAGGCATAGTTCTGCTCATGAGACTTTGCCAGGTCAACCTGTCACCTTGTTTAAGCCTCACGCCACCAACATCCAGTCCAATCCTGCTGTTGCTGGTCATGGATGGGAGCAAGCTGCGGCTGATAACTGATGGGAATAAATTTGAGGAATTAGGTAAATGGTGGATGGAATGATGATAAATGATTGCAGCCAACAAGGAAAGCCTGGGACCCTGAATTTACTTTTGGGATCTGACAGAGAATTCCTACTTTCTTGGACAAGTGAGTAATCATTTACATAGAATTAAGCTTTCAAATCCCATCCATTCCTTTTGGCTTTTTACAGACAGTATCCCCGAATAAACTAGCAAGAGTCACTTTTTGGAGCCGGGCTCGGCAGAATTAAGGTACACCTGAGTTTTGGAAGATGTTGTTAAATCTGTTTAGTCAATATCAGTGGAATTCTTGTTTACCTTTCCAGTGGCTGGATATCCCAGCATAGAATGAGTAGTGATTTGTCATAAATGTAATCTCCTGCATGCTTCATGATGGGTAAGTGGTGGTAATGGTTTTGATGGTGGAAGTGAATGGTTAACATTGGAAATATATTTTCACAGAAATTGATCGATTGACTGGGTGGCATGGTGGCGTAGCGGTAGAACTACTGCCTTACAGCACCAGAGACCCGGATTCAAACCTGACTACAGGTGCTTGTCTGTACGAAGTTTGCATGTTCTCCCCGTGACTGTGGGTTTTTTCTGAGATCTTTGGTTTCCACCCACATTACAAAGACATACAGGTTTTTAGGTTAATTGGCTTGGTATAAATGTAAGTTGTCCCTAGTGTGTGTAGGATAGTGTTAGTGTGCGGGGATCGCTGGTTGGCATGGACTTGGTGGGTTGAAGGGCCTGTTTCCATGCTGCTTATCTAAACTAATCTCAACTAATATTGTCTTTTCTGCTTGTTATATATATTTACTCATTTTTCATTTAAAAATAATAATTCTTCCATCCTGAAGGCAGTTCACTTTCACAGAATTTTGTTGAATTATTAATTGCAAATGGCATTGTCAATGGATATGACTGCAAAATATTACTGACTATAAAGGAACTGAAACAACATATTCATATCCCTTAGAAGCAACTTAAGTAAATGACTGGAACATATACATTTCTGTTGTTGGCGTTAGGGGCTGATATTTAAAGCCTACTTATAACAGTCCTCTCCATGTTCTTTTTTTTGCAGCTGTTTGCTATCAACAGCAAGACGGTCCCCATTCTTTCATTGAAATATGTAGCTGCAGACTGCTCATACCACCAAAGCACCATAGGTTAATGACTACAGCACAGAAAACTCTGTTGATGAAATTGGAAGCGGATGCTTAAAGATTTCAAATCACTTTGCTCTGTCTTCCAGAAAGATATGTGGTCCTGAAATGTCCCTAGTTCGTAAACACCCTCACCAACAAGTTAGGAATAGGAGATTATGCCTGATTGTGTAGGTATTTTCGTTTAGCAAGGCATTTCTTTGGATCATTTATGAAGTTACAGTCAGAAAAAATATTTATTTTAAGTAGCAAGCAATTTATTTAGTGGCAAGAAAAGAAAATTCTGAATTATTTCCTTGAACAGAATGTGTCCTCCAGTACCTATGTTGTCACATACTGCTTAGGGTGTTGTGAATGGGCTTACTTTCCTGCATGGGTTGGTGGGGGCGTGGCGAGTCAGCTGCCCTGCCAGCAGCGTGTTCGTTATTTCAACTTTTTTTGTTTCTTTTGGTGTGTCTAGTGTTGGTTTTGGTGACTCTCGGTGTGTCTTGTGTGGTGGGGAGGAGAAAGGGGGGAACCATTTTCGGTCGCCTCCTCCACGGAGAGGCAACTTTTTCCATGTCGCCTCCCTCACGGCTTAACAGCATGGATTGGAGCGGCCATTCCCGGAGTCGTGCTCAGAGCATCGGCAACAGGCACGGCGTGGACTTTCCATTGCGGAGCGGGCGGACCCTTGCCGGGGGTCGCCAGAGTGGAGTGCTCCAAATGCTGGCCTGGTGACTTTGGCATCATGGAACTGTGTTCTGCGAAGCTTCCAGCCGCGGGTGTGGCATGGACTTACCATCCGGAGTCTGGGATCCCTTGTCAGGGATTGCCGGAGAAGAGCTCCGATCGCCAGCCTGTGGCCATAACATCCTGAAGCCGCAGTCTCCAGTAGGAAAGTGTCGATTCGGGACCTCCAAGCCGCGGATTGTGTTCGACCCGTCCTGACGTCGGAGGTTCGATCATCCCAATGAGAGAACTTGTACATCAGGCTGTCCATAGCGGTGATTACGGAGGGTTTATGGCCCCGACGACGGGTGAACAAGGAGGAGGACTGGCTGAACTTTGTTGCTTTCCACCACAGTGAAGAAAGCTGGTGGATGTTTGTGTTAAATTTTATAGTGTATTGAGTGTTCTTTTTAAGTGTATCGCTGCAGGAAAATTCATTTCACTGCACCTTTGGGCGCATGTCATGAATAAATTTGATTTTGATCAAGGAGAATGTGTCCATTTTAATGGTTGGTTTGAAAAGAGGTTTATCTAACCTCTGATGATATGTCATGGGTGAGAAATACATCATTTTGTCAATAATTTAACTTTCATTGAGTGTCAGACTAGACTCCAAAGGAAAATGTGATTTAAGATTAAGATTCCATTACATTGATTGCACAGGTTTCCTGATGATCAGGCACAATAACTTATGACACTTATTTCTAATTGTGAGGTACCTGCTACATTTGCATCATAATGTAACCACTTCCCAGTACAGCAATTTTTATGTGGTGTTTTGATAGGCACGGTGGCGCAGCAGCAGAGTTGCTGCCTTACAGCGCCAGAGATTTGGGTTTGATCCTGACCACGGGTGCTGTTTGTACAGAGTTTTTATGTTCTCCCCGTGATCTGCATGGGTTTTCTCTGGGCAGCTCCGGTTTCCTCCCACACTCCAAAGATGTACGTTTGGAGGTTAATTGGCTTGGTAAATTGTCCCTAGGATAGGTAGGATAGTGTTAGTGTATGTGGTGATCGCTGGTCGACTCGGACACAGTTGGCCGAAGGCCCTGTTTCGACACTGTATCTCTAAACTAAACTAAACTAAACTAAATTAAAATTGCACAGAAGAACACATAGTCAGGCTATTCAGCTCAACAGGACCACAATCATCCTTACAGTGCTTCCTTTGACCTGGACATTCCTACCTCAGTATTCATCAGTGCACATGGTACTTCAATTCTTTACTCTCTTGTATAACTTCCTCACTTACTTTTAAATGCATCCATGCTATTCACCTGAACAATATTTTGTCATACCAATTGCCCTTTTATAACCAATTTATGATAATGCAGATTCTCTTAAATTCATATTGTGTCCTCACATTATTGTTCATCTTGCTGCATTCTACTCTTTGGGAAACTCTGTCAAATCCTGCCTTATCACCCCTTTTAATGTCACCCTCAGCTATCTTATTTTAAGAATAGGTGCCCCAGCAATTGAATCATCTTTATAATCTCTCACATCTGAAGTTGTTATTATAGCATTTTGATTAATTGATTGAAAGATTCAGCATAGAAACAGATCTTTTGGCCCACTGAGTCCATGCTGACCATTGGTCACCTGTGCACAACTGTCATCTCACGTTTGCATCTACCCCTGACACATTAGGGACAATTTACAAAGGCCAATTAACCTACAAACCTGCATGTCTTTGGGATATGGGATGAAACCGGAGCACTCGGAGAAAACCCACTCACTCTGCACAGACAGTACCCATAATCAGGATTAAACCTGGGTTTCTGGTACTATGAGGCAGCAGCTCTTCTGCTGCACCACTGTGCCACCATGTGCCTTTTGAGTGTGGGGTAGTTTGTTCTTCTGCTTGAGAGAGGTGAAGGTGGTCAGGGACTAATGTAGTAAGTTTGGATAGTGGGACAAAGTCAAGCTTGATCCGACACATTAACCTGTTCTACTTGAACTATTTGTGATCTGTATCAAGAACATTTTACCTCGCTGCCATTTAGATTCTTATTTTCCAAAGAGCAAACAAAATGCACAATGGAGCAATTGGTGAGTAAATTTCATGCCATGCAGAAATTTACTCCCCAATTTCATCCTAAATTGATAAATTAATTAACGCCATTATATATTTTATCAATACTAGTTCATTTCCCTAATTTGTGACAGGCTTGTTTTTTTATTAGGCTTATTCTTTATTCTTGGACAGTGCCCTCCATAATGTTTTGGACAACGACCAATTTATTTATTTGCCTCTGTACTCCACAATTTGAGATTTGTAAAAATATCACATGTGGTTAAAGTACACATTGTCAGATTTTAATAAAGGCCATTTTTATACATTTTGGTTTCATCATGTAGAAATTACAGCAGTGTTTATACATAGTCCCCCCCATTTCAGGGCATCATAATATTTGCGGCACAGCAACGTCATGTAAATGAAATTAGTCATATTTATTATTTTGTTGCATACCCTTTGCATGCAATGACTGCTTGAAGTCTGCGATCCATGGACATCACCAGTTGCTGGGTGTCTTCTCTGGTGATGCTCTGCCAGGCCTGTATTGCTGCCATCTTTAGCTTATGCTTGTTTTCGGGGTTAGTCCACTTTAGTTTTCTCTTCAGCATATAAATGGCATGCTCAATTGGGTTCAGGTCTGCTAATTGACTTGGCCACATAAGAATTTACCATTTTTTAGCTTTGAAAAGCTCCTTTGTTGTTTTAGCAATATGTTTGGGATCATTGTTTGAACTTGAGCAGATAGGATGTATCTACACACTTCAGAATTCATTATGCCACTACCATCAGCAGTTGTATCATCAATGAAGATAAGAGAGCCAGTACCTTCAGCAGCCATACATGTCCAGGACATAACACCTCCACCACCGTGTTTCACACATGAGGTGGTATGCTTTGGATCTTGGGTAGTTCCTTCTCTCCTCCATACTTTGCTCTTGCCATCACTCTGATATAAGTTAATCTTCGACTCATCTGTCTGCAAGACCTTTTTCCTGAACCGTTCAAGTTCAAGTTCAAGTGAGTTTATTGTCATGTGTCCCTGATAGGACAATGAAATTCTTGCTTTGCTTAGCACATAGAACAAAGTAGGCATTTATTACAAAACAGATCAATCAGTGTGTCCATATACCACAATATAAATATCTACACACATAAACAAATACACTGATGAAGTGCAAATAGCAGATAATGGGCCACCAATAATCAGAGTTTTGTCCGAGCCAGGTTTAATAGACTGATGGCGGTGGGGAAATAGCTATTCCTGAACCTGGTTGTTGCAGTCTTCAGGCTCCTGTACCTTCTACCTGAAGGTAGCAGGGAGATGAGTGTGTGGCCAGGATGGTGTGGGTCTCTGATGACACTGCCAGCATTTTTGAGGCAGCGACTGCGATAAATCCCCTCGATGGAAGGAAGGTCAGAGCCGATGATGGACTGGGCAGTGTTTACTACTTTTAGTAGTCTCCAGGCCGCTCAAGTTACCTAACCAAGCCACAATGCAACCAGTCAGCTTGTTCTCTACTGTGCACGTGTAGAGGTTAGAGAGAGTCCTCCTTGACAAACCGACTTTCCGTAATCTTCTCAGGAAGTAGAGGCGCTGATGAGCTTTCTTGATAATTGCATCAGTGTTCTCGGACCAGGAAAGATCTTCAGAGATGTGCACGGCCAGGAATTTGAAGCTCTTGACCCTTTCAACCATCGACCCGTTGATATAAACGGAACTGTGGGTCCCCATCCTACTCCTTCCGAAGTCCACAATCAGTTCCTTGGTTTTGCTGGTGTTGAGGGACAGGTTATTGTGCTGACACCATATGGACAGTTGCTTGATCTTTCTTCTGTACTCTGACTCATCCCCATCAGTGATTCGTCCCACAACAGTGGTGTCGTCAGCGAACTTGATGATGGAGTTCACACTGTGACCGGCTACGCAGTCATGAGTATAGAGTGAGTACAGCAGGGAACTAAGCAGGCAGCCTTGAGGTGCTCCTGTGCTGATTGTTATCGAGGCTGACACATTTCCACCAATACGAACAGACTGTGGTCTGTGAATGAGGAAGTCGAGGATCCAATTGCAGAGGGATGCGCAGAGACCCAGTTCTGCGAATTTGGTAACCAGCTTGGAGGGGATGATTGTGTTAAATGCTGAGCTGTAATCGATGAATAACAGCCTGACATATGGGTTTTTGTTGTCCAAGTAGTCCAGAGCGGAGTGGAGGGCCAGCGAGATTGCATCCACCGTTGATCTATTGTGGCGGTAAGCGAACTGCAGTGGGTCCAGGTTTTTGTCGGGGTAGGAGTCGATATGCTCCATGATTAACCTCTCAAAGCACTTCATCATTACCAGCGTTAGTGCCACTGGTCGACAGTCATTGAGGCACATCACCTTACTCTTCTTGGGCACTGGTATAATTGATGCCCTTTTAAAGCAGATGGGGACCTCAGACCTCAGAAGTAAGAGGTTGAAATATACGTAAAATATCCGTAAAAACTCTAGCCAGTTGGTCCACACAGGTTTTTAGAACACGACCGGGTATAACATCAGGTCCAGGCGCTTTTCGAGGGTTCACCCCTCTGAAGGATTTCCTGACGTCGGCCTCTGTGAGTGAGACTGAAATACCATCACAGCGAACGGGGGCTCGGGAAGGCACATCATTATTCTCCCTATCAAAGCGTGCGTAAAATGCATTGAGCTCATCAGGCAGTGATGTTTCGCCGACATTCGAGCTACCTCCTGGTTTCGCCTTGTAGGAGGTGATTGCATTCAGGCCCCACCACAGCTGCCAAACATCTGTCTCATCCTCCAGTTTGGAGCAGAAGTCTCTTTTGGCCTTTTTGATGGCCTTACCAAGGTCGTATCTGGACTACTTGTAGGCCACTGTATCATCGGACGTGAATGCCCGGTGTCTGGACTTCAGAAGAGTGCGGATCTCAAAGTTCATCCAATGTTTCTGATTGGGAAACACTCGGAAGGTTTTTGTGGGGATGCAGTCCTCCACACATTTCTTTATGAAGTCTGCAACGACTGTGGCGTATTCGTTCAAGTCTGTTGCCGAGTCCTTGAACATTGCCCAGTCTACAGACTCCAAACAGTCCTGGAGGTGTACCTCTGCCACCCCCCCCCCTCTTTCTTCTTAATGATGTTCCAAACAGTTGATTTTGTTAATCCTAAGGTTTGGCTGATGTCTCTAACAGTTTGATCCTTGTTTCTCAGTCACATAATGGCTTCTTTGACTTTCATTGGCACATATTTGGTCCTCATGTTGATAAAGAGCAATAAAAGTTCCAAAGGTGACGGAAAGACTGGAGCTGAGAGCTCTCTTATAAGCTCTGCATTAAGGAGGCAATTAAATGCACCTGAGCAATTACAAATGCCTGTGAAGCCAGTTGTCCCAAACATTATGGTGCCCTGAACTGGGGGGGGGGACCATGTATAAACACAGCTGTAAATTTTACATGGTGAAACCAAAATGTATAAAAATGACATTCAATAAAATCTGACAATGTACACTTTAACCACGTAATTTTTTTCTATTACTAATCTCAAATTGTGGAGTACAGAGGCAAATCAATAAATGATGAGTCTTGATCCAAAACATTATGCAGTGCAATGTATCTGAGGAAATGAGTTGTGAAGCTAAAAACATCATCTGCAGGAGACCTTGCAGCCTATTTTTTCTGTACCAGCTCAAAATCAGCTTTAATATAGATCTCAGCACCCAACATACCCCCAAATAGCCTACTATTTACTACTGGTTTAAATGATCGTCATTTTCTGGTACAATAACACTGTAAGAAGATCTTGTTTACATTTATTCTCTACACTTTCTCAATAACAACTTCACATTTATAATTGTACAACTTAACATCCTCAATCCTCTGAAAAATTATTTTGTAATTTACCCTTATCAATTACTCAGCAGTTCAAAAATCATTATTAAATCACCTTTTTAATACGTTATGCTCCATTGTATAGAGCCTCAGCATCTTAAATCTTTCTCCATTCTGAAGATATTTCTATTGATGACGCAAAGTGGCATCAGCTTTTGTTAAGGTTTTATCACCAGCATTTCCACTTTCTTGAAATTATGAGGCTAAACCTGATAACACTGGTAACGATATGCTGGTATTGTGATGAAAAATTAACCGATGCCCATTTGATACAAAATAGAACAGAAATAAAATTAATTCCCATCTTAGGATAATGATTTCCATAAGCTGGTGTAGCTATTTCACTTTTAAAAACTCTATTACAGGTACATAGTGTGACATCATGTTGTGTTGGCTGCAAACCTCCTTTCAGGTCTTATCAGATCCTCAGCTATCCTGCAAAGATGGAGAATAAAATGTTTCAAAAGATAAAGTAACACATACATTAAAGAAACATATTCATTAGACATAGGTATTACATTACATAGCACATTGACAGTAGGTTAGTGGGAAATTTAAGTTTTTGTTTAATAAAAATTGAATTTGAATTACTTGTGTTGATTATCGTGCAGAGAGCAAAATTAAGTGGAAGTCCAAGAACAACAAATTCTACCCAGGATGCAGGCCCAGTTAAACTTCTATTACGTCTCCCTTCAGTCTTCAATGCTCCAGAAAAAAACAACCAAGTTCATCCGGACACACCTTACAGTCAATACCCTCTAATCCAGGTGCGTTCCTGACAAACGTCTTCTGCACTCTCTCAAGAACTCCACACTCTTCTCTTAAAGGAGTGACCTAGAATTTGAATAAATGCTGGACAATAACTGCATAGGTGTAAAGTCACCAATATTCATCACATAATTCCATCAGATGCAATAAACAAAGCCTCATCAAAGTTGTGTAAAACATGCAGAGCGCATGTCAGAAAAAACCGTGATGGAAGCGCTTAAATGTAATCTTTCTTGTATTGTGCAATGAAGGCTGATTTTGAGAGTTGGGTATTCAGTAGGATGGATTATATTAGAAAGGTATTTGGAAACAGTTGGGAAAATAATTTGATTTATGGCAAAAGACACAAAGTTCATAAGATCATAAGATCATGTGATAGGAGCAGATATAGGCCATTAGGCCTATCAAGTCTACTCCGCCATTCAATCATGGTTGATCTATCTCATCCTCCTAACCCCATTCTCCTACCTTCTCCCCATAACCTCTGACATCTGTGCTAATCGCGAAGCTATCTATTTCTGCCTTAAATATATCCATTGACTTGGCCTCCACAGCCTTCTGTGGCAAGGAATTCCACAGATTCACTACCCTCTGACTAAAGAAATTCCTCATCTTCTTCCTAAAAGAACATCCTTTAATTCTTAGGCTATGATCTCTAGTCCTAGATTCTCCCACTAGTGGAAACATCCTCTCCACATCCATTCTATACAAGCCATTCGCTATTCTGTATGTTTCAATGAGGTCCCCCCTTATTCTTCTAAACTCCAGCGAGTACAGCCCCAGTGCCATCAAGCACTCACCATATGTTAACCTACTCATTCCTGGGTTCTAAAACCTTGAAGATCTGGAAGATCAAGCTGAGAGGAAGATGAAACATGCACAAATAATTTGAAATCAGTCACTGTCACCTGGATGGAAGAGTGACACATCTGATGTTTTTTTCAGTGATAAAGCCAGCCAGTGAAAGAACACACTAGGAGGGGAAGCCATTGGAGTGAGAATAACAGACATTCAATTATAGACCACTCTCAATCCTTTTGTAGATGGATCAAAGGAACCTACCAAAAGAGTTGTGATTAATCTGATCTAGACAGTCCTCTGTCATGGCAGAGTACATGAGCTGTGGCCTGTGATTCTCAACCTGAGATAACTTAAGTTACCTAGCTGGTGCGCTTGTCCACTGGCAGCCATGTCTGATAGTTTCCATTTTTGATAGTACAGAGATCAAATGAGCAAAGAAATGGATGCAATGTTTGCTGCAATGGGCTACCAGAGGAGGTGATAGCCCACTGGCCCCACAGGCTTACGAGGCATGTGGGGCAAGTGGGGCCTACTGGGGAATGTTCCGATCTTCCTCAACTTCTTCCTCTAGTAGCTCATTCCATGTACCCACCATCCTCTCTGTGAAAAAGTTGCCCCCTCAGATTCCTATTAAATTTCCCCCCTCTCAAATTAAACCTATGTCCTCTGGTTTTTGGTTCCTCTATTTTGGATAAAAGGATCTGTTCAACTATTTCTCATCGCATGACACACAACAGTACAATGATATTTCATACATTTCAAACAGAAATATAACAATGTAATTAAGTCAGTATTGATGGTCATAATTACCTTGTTATAATCACCTACTTTAGCACTTTGAATTTAGACACATAACATTGCAGCATTACATATTTCCACTGGAGGCACATCGTAAATGGCAGAATCTCTGGATATTCAAATCACAGTGCCTGGTCCATTGGATTCTGAGCATGAAATGCCAGATCCTAAATATATTACTTTTGGTTATTGTGTTGAGGGATGGCTTGCTGGATGTACAACCAGACAAAATATTAATTGACAAGACGGCACAAGATGCTGGAATTTAGCAAAATAAGGAGAACAGCTGGAGAAGGCTGCGGAGAGACAAGGTGTGAGAAGGGAAAGGGGAATTAACCTGGCTGGTAACCGGAGATTAAGTTGTCCACAGCAGGTAGAGTGCAGGCGTTCGGCAATGTGAGCATGGTTGCTCGACTGATTAGGTGACTGCTTTGCCGAGCACCTGCATTATGTCCATTGTGGCTATCTGAATCTCCAGGTCGCCAACCATTTTAACTCCATAGATGAGGCCTATGATGTTCACATGCCTTTTGAACTGACTGACTGTACTTTGTGCCTTCCACCACAGTGAAGAATGCTGTGGTGGATGTTTGTTTTTAATTCTATTGTGTATTGTGTGTTTTTTTTAAATTGTACCACTGTTGGCAAATTCATTGCATTGCACATATGTGTATGATATGAATAAAACTGATTGATTGATTGGTTTGAACTAATTTTGTGGGATTGATTTGAATCATGCTCTATTCCAAATGGATGTCACTATTCTTACAAAGAACGGTCCATGCACATGTTGAGGCTTGGAGGCTCTGGACCCAAGTACCTTTAACGATTAGGCAATTTAAACAAAATGTGCTCATGTGGAACATAAAAATGTGTTACGAAAAGAAATTTATGCTTCCATTCTGGCCAGCCACTGAAGTAATTTGTTTAGGCTGTAATTGCATAGAAAAAACTCTGACATACAAGTGCAGAAGGATTTGCCACAATTGCTTGCTGGTGCCCCATCACCTTCTGTTGAACCTTTCTGTTCTCCTATATATTCTGGCTGTTACATTGCTCAGAAATGTGAGATTATGAATGTGTGCAATTGTTTGTTCTAACAATAAATTACTTTATTATTAAACATTGCTTAACTACCTATATTGGAGTAAACAATCCAGGAGTAGGAACTGATTAAAGAGGATAAGAAATGCATAGATAGGCACAGAAAATAAGTTTATTACAATATATTAGAATTTTTATACCTCCTCAGCATAATTTTATATCTGCAAGGGCACAGCAATACAATTACTGTAAAGCAAGAAAGGTTTTTACACATAAATATTTGTTTCAGAATAAATGATGGTGGGGGGTATCTTTGGTTGAAGAGAGCAATGAATAGTTTCTAGAATGATGCAGTCGGAAGAGTGTGACACCAGGAAATGCTGATTAAACACAATTTTTTGCTATTGTTCAGCATGACATCCTAATTAACACCGATGAATATCCACCACTTGAAGTTTAGCTGTTTATTCAAATCTACTGGAGACATAAGACTGCAGATGCTGTAATTTGGAACACCAATCAAACGGGTGGGGTGGAGGAACTCAACAGGTCAAGGAACCTCTGTGGAGATAAAGAGATGGTCAATATTTTGCATGGGGGCACTGGATCAGGACTGAGCCTAGAGCAGAGAATGCCAGTGTATGGAGGTGGAAAAGCAGGGCTGAAGCACGGGCTGGCTGGGGTAGGTAGAACCAGGTGGGGAGGGAGATAATGGGAAGATGGAGCCAGGTGGAGGGAATGGAATGGAGCTGGGGGACAGCAGCTGGATGGTATAAGTAGAAACTTGCAAGGAGAGAGATAAAAAAGGGGTGGATGGAGCCAGGTAGTGGATCATAAGGTCATTAGTGATAGGAGTTGAATTATGCCATTTGGCACATCAATTCTACTCCACCATTCAATCATGGTTGATTTATCTCCCCCTCCTAACCCCATGCACCTGCCTTCTCCCCATAACCTCTGACACCTGTACTCATCAAAAATCTAATAACAAATCAAAAAAAGTGAAAGGGGTGGGTGGAGGTAGACAGAGGTTGAAGGGAGATAAGTGGAGTCACAAGTGGCTACATATGCTGGGAATGGTTCAGTAAAGAAGGTGATAAGTGGAAACAGATAGGTACATATGTAGAGGGGAGTGAATGGAAAGAAAATGGTGAAAGAACCTGGGAGGAAAAAAAGAGGAGAGAAGTGAACACAAGGAGTTCCAGTTATTAAACTTGGGTGGTCCACAACTCTCGCCTAGGAGCTATTGATGAAACCTCTATCCCTCTACCTCAACAATTGCTCCCTGACCTATTCATTTTCCCCATCAGTTTGTCTGTTTGTATTAAAGTCTACTAACTGATCCTTTAATTCCAAATACATTTGAAAGAACAAGTTTCTTATATGAACCTCGATTAGTTTGTGAATTGTTATGTGTAAGTAAGGATCTTCCCAGCCTCATTTGCACCTCCAGAGCAGCGGGTAGAGTGCATTGTCAATCATGCAAAAATAACTGGCCCATGAACTTTGATGTTGGAATACGAACATTAACTTGGACTTTTTCAAGAATGGCTTAGCATATCATTGCAACATCTTGTACCTTGCTCGTCACTACTGTATTGTTTCAAAGACAATGAGTCAATCTCCTCCACAGTGCAGTGACATGCAGCTCCACCTGTCACCATTAGTTAGCTACTGCTCTGTCTGGCTAAGCACTGGGTTACTAACTCAATGTCAGTAAGTCCATTGAGCCGATTATGGACTTTGAAAGAGGAAGGATGAGGACCCACAAACCTGTCTAAGACCTCCCTGATAGGACAATGAAACTCCTGCTTTGCTTCAGCACACAGAACATAATAGACATTGGCTATAAAACACATGAATAAATAAACTGATAAAGTGCAAAATGACAGATAATGGGTTATTAATGTTCAGAGTTTTGTTGGAGCCAGGATTAATAGCCTGATGGCTGTGGGGAAGTAGCTATTCCTGAACCTGGTTGTTGCAGTCTTCATGCTCCTGTACCTTCTACCTGAAGGTAGCAGAGAGATGAGTGTGTGGCCAGGATGGTGTGGGACTTGAATGATGATACTGCCAGCCTTTTTGAGGCAGCGACTTCGATAAATCCCCTCGGTGGAAGGAAGGTCAGAGCCGATGATGGACTGGGCAGTGTTTACTACTTTTTGTAGTCTCTTCCTCTCCAGGGTACTCAAGTTGCCGAACCAAGCCACGATGCAACTGGTCAACATGCTTTCTACTGTGCACCTGTAGAAGTTAGAGAGAGTCCTCCTTGACAAACCGACTCTCCGTAATCTTCTCAGGAAGTAGAGGCTCTGATGTGTTTTCTTGAAAATTGTATCAATGTTCGCGGACCAGGAAAGATCTTCAGAGATGTGCACGCCCAGGAATTTGAAGCTCTTGACCCTTTGAACCATTGACCCGTTGATATAAACGGGGCTGTGGGTCCCCATCCTACTCCTTCCAAAGTCCACAATCAGTTCCTTGATTTTGCTGGTGATGAGGGCCAGGTTATTGTGCTGGCACCATATGGACAGTTGCTCAATCTCTCTTCTATACTCGGACTCATCCCCATCAGTGATACGTCCCACAACAATGGTGTTGTCAGCGAACTTGATGATGGAGTTTGCACTATGACCGGCTACGCAGTCATGAGTATAGAGTGAGTACAGCAGGGGGGCTGAGCATGCAGTCTTGAGGTTATCGAGTATGACACATTTCCACCAATTGTTATCGAGTCTGACACATTTTCACCAATACGAACAGACTGTGGTCTGTGGATGAGGAAGTCGAGGATCCAATTGCAGAGGGATGCGCAGAGACCTTCTGTGGCAGAGAGTTCCAGAGATTCACCACTCTCTGTGTGAAAAATGTTTTTCTCATCTCGGTTCTAAAGGATTTCCCCTCTATCCTTAAGCTGTGACCCCTTGTCCTGGACTTCCCCAACATTGGGAACAATCTTCCTGCATCTAGCCTTTCCAACCCCTTAAGAATTTTGTAAGTTTCTATAAGATCCCCACTCAATCTCCTAAATTCTAGAGAGTATAAACCAAGTATATCCAGTCTTTCTTCATAAGACAGTCCTGACATCCCAGGAATCAGTCTGGTGAACTTTCTCTGCAGTCCCTCTATGGCAATAATGTCCTTCCCCAAATTTGGAGACCAAAACTGTATGCAATACTCCAGGTGTGGTCTCACCAAGACCCTGTACAGCTGCAGTAGAACCTCCCTGCTCCTATACTCAAATCCTTTCGCTATGAATGCTTTTTTTTTAAATTTTAGTTTATTTTTATTAGAAGTACAGTAAATTACAGTAATACACATCACATATATCTTATTAGATTTGTTGTGTACCACTTCGTTTTTCGAGCTTTAAAAAAAGGTAGAAATAAAAGAAGTAAGGAAAGTGAGCAAGAATCGTGAAGGTGCTGGAAGGTGTTGAGAGAAGAAAGCCCCTTAGGGAAGAAGTTAGAGAAGGAAGTAAAGAAAGAAAATAGACCCTAGAAAGAAAAGAAAAAAAAGGAAAAACAATCACTCTATTATAACACAAAACTCCGCAAAAAAGGATATACCAACCGTGTTTTTTTATTTTTTTTATTTTATACCCCCCGTTACCAGATCCTGGTACCATTTATATTTTAAATTACTATTGCACCTTATGCTTGTAATAGCTCCATAAATGCAGACCACGTCTTTTGGACGTGGTCTGCTTTGCCTGCTAGGCGGAGTCTCATCTCTTCCAGGTGTAGTGTTTCGACCGTGTTTGAAATCCACATTTTTATTGTTGGTATTGGAGCATTTTTCCAAAATTTGAGTATAAGCTTTTTTCCCATTATTAGCCCGTAATTAAGTAAGTTCTTTTGAAAAACATTTAATTCGGGGTTACCTTCCGATATTCCAAAAATGATCCATTCTGCTTTTGGTACAAGTTTTATTTTAGTTAATTTTGTGAAGATTTGAAATATTTAGTTCCAGAATTTTTGGATTTTTATGCAAAAAACAAAAGAGTGCGCTATGGTAGCTTCTTGTGACTGACATTTATCACAAATGGGTGAGACATTGGGGAAAAGTTTATTTATTTTAGTTTTTGAATAATATAGTCTATGTAATGTTTTGTATTGAATTAGAGTATCTCGTACGTTGATCGAGCATTTATGCACATATAGTAAGTGTTTATCCCAGCTCTCTTTTGAAATTTTTATAGCTAGTTGTTGTTCCCTGTCTCTTCTAATACCATCAGTTGTAGGTATTTCTATATTTAAAATAATGTTGTATAAGTATGATATTAGATTTGCTGATTCAGCCTTTGTCTTCATGGCTTCATCCAATAAGTCTGGGGGCATGTTATGATAGTCTTTTGTGTATTTTTTCAGATAGTCACGGATTTGAAGATATTTAAAATATTGATTATTTTTCAAATTATATTTCAGTTGTAATTGTTGAAATGATAATAATTTTCCTAATTCATACAAGTCTCCGAGCGTTTTGATTCCCATTCTTTCCCATTGTGTAAATGATTTATCTATAATTGAAGGTTTAAACGATGGGTTATTGACTATTGGCATTAAAAGAGATAGATTTCTTAATTTTAGATTCTGTTTCATTTGTTTCCAAGTTCTAATTGTGCTATGTATCATTGGATTTTTATTATAATTTTTGTTATTCAGATTCATTGGTGAGAGGAGAGTCGCTCCTGTATTACATGGAGAGCAGTCCTCTCTCTCCAATACAATCCAAAATTGATCCTCATTTATTAATTTACTAACATATTGACAGTCTTCTAGCTAGTGTTTTCGCTAATATTTTTTGATACGTATTTAACAAAGCAATAGCCTGGTTCTTCTATATCTTTATCTTTTTTAAGTATTAATGTGATCGTTGATTCTGTTAGTGTTTCAGGTAAGATTTGTTCTTTAAAAGCGTATGTATACATTTTCTGTAAACGTGGTGTAACTATGTCGTAAAAACATTTACAAAATTCATTACTGAATCCGTCTGGTCCTGGTGTTTTTCCATTCTTAAGTGTGTTTATTGTGTCTTCTATTTCCTTAGATGTAATTTGTGCTCCCAGCTCCTTCAGTTCTAGTTTTCCTCTTGTTCCTTCTAGTTTTGGAAGGTTACAATTGTCCAAAAATTCTGAAACTCTATTACAGGTGCACAACCTTTTATCCGGTGTTCCAGAAACCGAAAAGCTCCGAAAACCGGCCATTTTTTCCAGATGTCGTCTGCGCACCAAAGCTCGCGTTTGGCGCCAAACTTGACCCAAAACGACCCACGGTCAACCCAGGTCTGTACTACTGTAGCGGCTGCCTCCTCCCTGGAGACCGGGAGACGCTTAAACATCTGTAAATCATTGCTTAAATGTTAGTCAGTTAGTTTGGAGGGCTTTTATGTGAAGGGGGGTGAAGGGGTAAACTTTAATTCTTAGTCCCCTACCTGGTCGGAGAGGCGGGGAGCGGTCAATGCATTACCGGGTCGCCGTGCAGTAAGCTCCGCAGCGCTGTGGCCGGTGGGGCAGCGGGCGGCGCAGGTTGTAGCCGACCCCGGCAACTCTACCCCTGGCTGCGTGGCGCTCCAAATCCAGCGCGCCCCAGCTCCACGAATGTCGGGAGTCGGCGGCATCGCAGCGCTGGGCAAAGATCCTAGAGGAGCTCCTCTAGGATCTTTGGCGCTGGGATACCAGCGGGGAGCGGGCAATGCCTAACCGGGTCGCCGTGCAGCAAGCTCCGGAGCGCTGTGGCCGCCGACACACAACATCGCGGAGCGTCGCTGGATTTGGAGTCGCGCAGCCAGGGGTAGAGTTGCCGGGGTTGGAGCTCCAACCGGCGCCGCCCGCGGCCGGACGGAGCCCCCAGCTCCGCGGCTCCAAATCCAGCGACGCTCCGCGATGTTGTGTGTCGGCGGCCACAGCGCTCCGGAGCTTGCTGCACGGCGACCCGGTTAGGCATTGCCCGCTCCCCGCTGGTATCCCAGCGCGACGCCGCCGACTCCCGACATTCCCGCAGCTGGGACGTCCGACCGCGGGCGGCGCTGGATTTGGAGCGCCTCGCAGCCAGGGGTAGAGTTGCCGGGGTCGGAGCTACAACCGGCGCCGCCTGCGGCCGGACGGAGCCCCCAGCTCCGCGAGGTTGGGAGTCGCCGACCAGGTAGGGGACTAAGAATTAAAGTTTCCCCCTTCACCCCGACACCACCACCACCACATAAAATCCCTCCAAACTAACTGACTAACATTTATGCAATGAGTCTCCTGGTCACCGGGGAGGAGGCAGCAGCTCCAGACTTTTCAAGCCGCCCGCGCTACCTACCTAATCTACGCTAAAAATCTTCCATTCTGAAATCCGAAAATGTCCGAAATCCGACAAGTGTCTGGTCCCAAGGCTTTCGGATAAAAGGTTGTGCACCTGTATTGTCTATTAGCGTTTTCGATTTGTATAGATTCTTGTAAAATTGAGCAAATCTTTTAGTGATATCATTAGGTAGTGTTAATAATTCCCCTCTATCTGATTTAATCTTTAAAATTGCATGATCTTTTTCCCGTTTTTTCAGTTGGCGTGTCAAAAGTTTATGGTGTTTATCCCCAAATTCGAAATGTTCTTGTTTTGTAATTTGGAATAATCTTATACCATTCTCTGACAATAATTTATTTAGCTTAAATTTCAGTATTAAAAATGTATTATGTTTATCCATAGTTGAATTTTTAGCATTATCTATATCTAGTTGTCTGATTTGTTCTTCTAATTGTCTTTGTTCATTCTTATTCTTTTTATTTTGAAAAGCTTGATATGAGGTAATGACTCCTCTAATAAATGCTTTGAAGGATTCCCATAGTAAAGTGAACGATATATCTGGCGTATCGTTTGTCTCAAAAAATAGGTCCATCTGTTTTTTTAGATATATACTCCCTTGTGGGCCTTTCAGAATTTGCGAGTTAAACCTCCAGAACGATTTGTTCGTAGACATTCCTTCCAATTTTAAAACAAAAGATAGCGGGGAGTGATCTGAAATCGTATTGGTGTCATATTTAGGGTTCATAGTATAAGGGATTAGTTTTGTATCCACTAGGAAGTAATCTATACATGAGTATGTTTTGTGTACCATGGAATAAAACGAGTATTCCCTTCCAGTCGGATTTGCAATCCTCCAGACGTCTGCTGTATTTGTTTTTTATATATATATGTATTTAAGAGTTCACTAGTTTTAGATTTCATATTACCTCTTTGTTTTTGCATCGATTTATCTAAGTACGGATCTAAAACACAGTTGAAGTCTCCTCCAATTAATAACATTTTGGTAGTTAAATTCTGCGATTGTATTCAGGATTGTATTAAAAAATTGAGGATTATCAAAATTGGGCGCATATATGTTTACCAAAGTGATTGGCGTAGCATGGATCTCTCCTGTAACTATAAGATATCTCCCTTCCTTATCTGATATAATGATCTTTGATTTGAATGGTATTCCTTTGCGAATAATAATTGCGGTGCCTCTGGATTTCGAAGTATATGGGGAGTGAAATGTTTGGCCTATCCAATTCACCCTCAATCTCATCTGATCTTGATGTTTAAGGTACGTTTCTTGTAGAAAAGTAATGTCCGTGTTATATGATTTCAACTGAGCTAGTATTTTGCCCCTTTTAATTGGTTCATTAATACTCCTTATATTCCAGCTATACAGTGTGATTCCACCCATTTTCTTTTGTTTATCATCTTGCATTTTCTCTGATTTTAATACCCTTATTTATTAAGGTGCATCCATACCCCAGGACTCTGGATAGTTGGGGGGCGTTTATATTACTAACTTCCTTGGTAGATCCCTTTTGCGATTGTCCTTGATAAAAAACACATAATAGTGACATATTGTGATTAAAAAAAAATTGAACAAGTAAAATTACAGTGTCTGGAGTATTCGACACTGTAGTGTGTGTCCCACCCATCTGTGGCATTCGACATCTATTCGACTTCCGAAGTTGATGTTGTACAATTAGCTCCACTCCCTTTATTACTCTAAACCTAGGACGGTGGTACCATTTCAAAATCAATTATATTTCACCCAATTACACTATATATATATATATATATATATATACACATATTTCATTCAGACTTATCAGATCTCTGTTCAGCTACTATGAAATGTATTTATCTAACACTTTCATCTACTAATTATTTATAATTAGTTATACCTTTGATAATGGTAAGCTGTTAGCTGTAAGTGTTAACCAGAAACAGGCTCCTGGACTCCCTTCTCTGTACTCCCTCTATGGCATTAATGTCCTTCTTCAAATTTGGAGAACAAAACTGTACGCAATACTCCAGGTGTGGTCTCACCAAGACCCTGTACAATTGCAGTAGAACCTCCCTGCTCCTGTACTCAAATCCTTTCGCTATGAATGCTAACATACCATTTGCTTTCTTCACTGCCTGCTACACCTGCATGCCTACTTTCAATGACTGTTGTACCATGACACCCAGGTCTCGTTGCATCTCCCATTTTCCTAATCGGTTACCATTTAGATAATAGCCTGCTTTCCTGTTTATGGCACCAAAGTGGATAACCTCACATTTATCCACATTATACTGCATCTGCCATGCATTTGCCCACTCACCCAGCCTATCCAAGTCACCTTGCAGCCTCCTAGCACCCTCCTCACAGCTAACACTGCCCCCCAGCTTAGTGTCATACGCAAACTTGGAGATGTTGCATTCAATTCCCTCGTCCAAATCATTAATATATATTGTAAATAGCTGGGGTCCCAGCACTGCGGTACCCAACTGGTCACTGCCTGCCATTCTGAAAATGACCCGTTTATTCCTACTCTTTGCTTCCTGTTTGTCAGCCAGTTCTCTATCCACATCAATACTGAACCCCCAATACCATGTGCTTTAGGCTTGTATACTAATCTCTTATGTGGGACCTTGTCGAAAGCCTTCTGAAAGTCCAGATATAACACATCCACTGGTTCTCCCTTATCCACTCTACTAGTTACATCCTCGAAAAATTCTATAAGATTCGTCAGACATGATTTACCTTTCGTAAATCCATGCTGACTTTGTCCAATGATTTCATCACTTTCCAAATGTGCTGCTATCCTATCTCTAATAACTGACACTGGCAGTTTCCCCACTACCGATGTTAGACTAACTGGTCTGTAATTCCCCGTTTTCTCTCCCTCCTTTTTTAAAAAGTAGGGTTACATTAGCTTCCCTCCAATCCTCAGGAACTACTCCAGAATCTAAAGAGTTTTGAAAAATTATCACTAATCACTTAATCTGATGGTCAGGCCCAACCATCTTCCAAACAAGTGTGAAATGGTCAAGAGATCAAAATTTACTGGCGAGAAATTATTTTTTAAAAAGTGGGTGTGATCAATGAATGAATTACTGATTATTCTTTTTTGAGAATCTTAATCATTGAAAATTGAGGCTTGGAAGTATTGTGTGTGGAGTATCCATGTCACAGTGCAGACTCTTATTTGCTATTGTTTTAAATCTTTGTGTGAAATTCTACTAGTTATCATATGACCACACAGTTAAGATCGAAGGTAACTGAAGCACCAAAGTGTTCAACCAATTCTCTCAAGGCACATCTTTATCTGAAGGTGATTGCTGTTGCAATCAATCTTGAGTTTAAATGTGTGAACATGTATTCAATTTATTGACTAAGCTGTTCCAATAATCTTAGGCCGTGTAAATTTAACACTGATTTAAGAAATACCAGATCACGAACATTTTGTGTTTTTATTCTTTATTTCCAGCATAATATTTTCCGTTGATAATTTAAATGAATGATTCTGCCTCCTCCGCACATACCCCAAAATAATTATTTGTTTCTTTATTTATCTCTTCACAATTCTTTTTCATTGTGCATTGCCATCCATTTAAAACAAAATTAACACTCCAGCTTCCTGCCCTAATACAAAACCTCCTTTTTCAATCTCCCCCTCACACCCTTTGTCTGTGCAACTTTTAAACCTGTTTATTTCTCTATCAATTCCCAAGTCTGATGTAAGAATGTTAACCTGAAATGTTGATTTTATTTCTTGATTTATAAATGCTGCCTGATATGTCGTCCAATGTTTTGTTATGGATTTGTTGTATTAATTTATTGCTTTCTGTAAATCTTGAAATGTTACTTCTGGCTACTTCTGGTTATGGAGTCCATGCTGTTTTGTAAATTGTGACCCATAGTGGACCTGCAACTTGTCCTTGAGGAAAATACTAGCTCACACTTATTTGTCTGACTTGATGTTTTCTCTTTTTGCAGCAGTTTTACAATGTATTCTTTGTCCTATGATTCTAAGTTCTGAGTTTAGATGTGAGTTTTTTTACTGTCAATTATTTTACTGAAGGCTTTTAAAATCTATGTAAGTGTTGCCTGCTATAATAACTTTGCATAATCTTCCATGCACTTTCTAAAGAATTCAGCAGGCTAACTTAATCATAATAATTCCTCTTGAAATCTATGAATATTTCTATTACGTTTCAGCTTCTGGATAATGGTCTATTATCTTTTTTAGTGAGTATTTTGTTATCTTTCATATCGCCAATATCACAAAGGTACAGTAGATTCAATCAAAATGTTCTAAGACTAATTCTAGCCATTTTAAAACTGTTTACATTTTATACATTAATTCCTTTTAAATCAACTTTTCCATATTAGATGTTGGTTTTAACCAACTTTGAACATATTTGAACATTATGCAGCTAAAACTGAAGATGATTTTCATACATGCTGGCTTTAATGAATAAGACATGGTTTTCTTATTAGCTATGCCCCCCAGCAAAGTGTGTGAGCCATTTCTTCCCATGGGACTGAGATTTTCTTTGCTTAAATTATTACATAAAGATGCTAGGGGTGTTGGATTTAATGTGCATTCTTTTTCTTAATAAATTGATGGATATAATAGTATCCCAATGCCTGAAGCAAGAGTAGATACAGATGCTTGTAAAATTAATAAGGGGAGATAAATGTACCTATTTATTTTATAATATTGCTGGATAGAACGAGGTCACTGAAATAGAACTGGTTGGTCAAAAATATTGTTTGTAGTTTAAGGAGCAACTTTATTCTGCTCAGCAGATTTTTGGAAGAATCATTGTTGTTTATTTAGATATCTTAGAAACATAGACAGTTTTAGTTAAACAGCATCAGATACCTCTGGGGTACTAATATTTACACTACTCTTTCCTATTGCCAAGTCTGCAACCCATGAAAATACGCGTATACCTCTTCTTTACATAGCAATGGTGTCCAATCTAATGGTGTCTGATATGTGTTCAATCCTGTGAGAGTGTAATTATTTTTTCAATGTCCTTTTGTTCTTCCCAAGAACTCTCATCAAAAACTAGAGGACCAGGGATTCAATGATGGCATCTTGGCACAACCAATCCTGTCTCTGGTGATATTGGTCTGCAGTTTGCACATTCTCTCTGTGTCCATTTATTTCCTCTGGATGCTTAATTTTTATTCTACGTTCCCAAAAATGTGCAGTTTGGAAGATCAAATGGCCACAATAAATTGCTACAAGTGTAGGCAGGCGGTACAATTGATGGGAATGTGAAGAGAATGGGTTTCAAGGAGAATTGCTGGGCCATAGTATAGCTCTCTGAGCCAGCATGGACTCAAATTAGATTTCTTCTATGTTGCAAGGAAATATGAGATATGAAATCACCTCTCAAAAATTTAGTTCTTCTCTATCTGTTAATGAGAACATTCTAAGATGTGATGGGGAAATTAAATTCATATAAACTGTAGTTTTTAAATCAGAAGAAATTGTGGAATGAAGGGGAAGTGGGACATGAGAAGGATGATTATCTGTAGGCACACCAGTCTTTTTCCTGCCCAAGTCCTCAGCACAGCTACTGTGATGATCACAGGCTCAATATTCTCTATGGAACTCAGAAGCACCTGTCTCCCACTGGCTAGCTGCTGCTCTTCTGATTATGAGCTACAAGTGAGCTGAGAACATCAGTGAATGCTGAACTGTGTGTTTGAGTAATGTGCACGTTATGATTTAATCACTGACAGTGTGGCTAATCTGCATTAAATCAGCTTTAAGTAGTGTTAAGATATTTGGTTTAAGTGATGCAATTAGATAAGAGTTCTGAACAAGGGACTCATATGAGCAATAGGATGTATTGAACTGTATCAGACGTTACTGGTGCAGTAAGGTAGAGCAGCTTGAAATGATTGGTGCATGAAATGATGATAATATTATTTGTGACTGCATGCAAATCTTTGAGGTTTGGCTCTTTGCTTGCTCCTGGCTTGATTTCAATACCTTTATTTTGTTATTTAGGGCACACATCTCCTTTCCACTTCCTCACTAATGCTTGAACTTTCTATTGTCTTCAAGGTTTCCTGGATTGGATTCAGTTGTGGAATGGCTGCAATCATTCACTGCACCTACATTGTGCCTATTTTGTGAGATGTGTGGGCTAATGTTAACTGGTACTAGCTCCCATCATTTCAGGTCCCCAAACACCTCAGCAATCAAAATGCAGGCAAGATGCAAATAAGCAGGCAGCATAAGGTTGGTGTTCTGCTAGTACTGGAAGCCATAGTTGCAGGTGAGTTATGTATCAACTCTTGTGTCCTTTTTCAAAGAAATCTGATTTAGTCTCCAATATGTTGCTGCCTATTCAAGGTTAAAGGAAAAATGAACAAGATTACTATTAAGTAAAAAAGTAAATCAAATGCATTCATGGTCATCCGTTGTTTCCTGTTCTTTGCCACAACACTGCAGTTTGTGCAGATATTTTAAACAAGTAATTGTTGAAATTCATCTGGTCCATAGTAAGAATGCTAATACATCTTCGCATGGTTCTCCCCCAATGGTTTATGTGGTATTATGGATTGTGAACCTCGTATAACACCATATGTGGGTTTTTATAAGGCAGGACATTTAAATAAGTGACTGTGCAACCTCATAAGAGATGGATTAAATGTTTCCCAATATGATGATTCTCATTCTAATGTTCATCCTTCATTCATTTGGTTAAGGTCAATGAAAGAAAATACCATACGGAGGAACTTCAGAAATCAATGAACTAAATAATTTAAATATTCCCTTTCATAAAGAAAAAGCCAGTGTTGTTGTTTTGAAGAGAGCGATGTGGCATGTTCCTGAGTGTCTCATGATGGAAAGTCACATTTGGCCCTCAAAGCTTTCGTATAGGATTCCTTAGTGATTTGTCCTATTGGGAACTGCAACAATTTTAAGTATTCATACGTCCATCAAAATTGTGCCTTCATGCCTCACTAAGAATATATTTGATTGAAATTTTAAAGACTTAGTAATACAACCAATTGCAATTAAATGATGTCCTTTATTTGCTGTATAAAGGTGTAGCCCATGATTGCAGGTGCAATGAATTGAAGGTATATGGTTTTGTGTGCTATCAGATTGACAAATCTTTATATTCAAACTCCTTAAAATTATGACAACTTTGAAAAGTAAGAAAGTACTGCATGTGTAATTTTTAATGTATGTTTTAACAACATGTATTGCAACATCTTTCAGTACTATCTCGCTATTGTTTTTTACCTGACTTGCAGGTTTTTCCTAAACAACATTGCCAGGACTTGAGGGCCTGAGCTATAGGGAGAGGTTGGACAGGCTAGGGCTTTATTCCTTGGAGGGCAGGAAGATGAGGGGTGATGAAGGTGAATAAGATCATGAGGGGAATAGAAAGAGTAAATGCACAGAATCTTTCACCCACAGTACGGGAATCAAGAACCAGAGGACAGAGGTTTAAGGTGAGGAGGGAAAGATTTAATAGGAACCTGAAGGGCAACTTTTTTGCCCTTCAGGTGGTTATAAGGAACGAGCTGCCAGAGGTGTTAGGTAAAGCAGGTACTATAACAACATTTGTAAGGTAATTGTACAGGAACATGGGTAGGAAAGGTTTAGAGAGATATGGACCAAATATAGGCAGTTGAGACATGTGTAAAGGGGGCATCTTAGTTTGCATGGGCAAGTTGAGTTGAAGGTCCTATTTCCATGCTGTTATGGACTCTCTTCCATGCAGTTAAGATTACAACTTTTAGTAGCTTCTGCAATGTGCAATCCACTCTCGTTGAAGATTGACAATGTTACATGCTACTGTATAGACCCTAACTAAATGAGAATAAATAGTAAGATTAAACGAGTACTTACCAGTATGAAGTTTGATCTGTATTTTATGAGGAGTTACGGTGAGGTATTACGTGAAGACCCCAGCGCAGTGCGCATGTGCGGCATACTTCGAAGCAGCGGTGTGAAATCACAGGATAGACACAATATTTGAAGTAAGATAGTAAAGATCATGAGACATCAGTTTATTAGTTTGATCTATATATTGAGGGTGGGAGCGGCGGGCACGTAATACCTCACCGTAACTCCTCATAAAATACAGATCAAACTTCATACTGGTAAGTACTCGTTTAATCTTACTATTTTACTTCGGAGTCACGTGAGTGATTCCGTGAAGACTTCAAAGTTCTGTGATTTCAAACCGTGTAACAGTTTTTATTTCACTCACTGCCGAAGTTTTTGAGGGAGGAAGTGTTATCGTAATCAACCAGTGGATCTGCTTTCACAAGAAACAGAAAGGTATTTGTTAACAATAACAACATAAAGAGCTCCCCTGAGCTTAAATTAATATTGCAGTTTGTAATATTCTTCCTGCAATTAAATCAGGTTTATCAACGGTTTATAATAAAAAATGTTCTGAACGTCGTTCCCTTGACCATTCTGCCGTATTGAGAATGTGGTCAACCGGGATGTCCATTCGTTCAGCCGCTGATACCAATGCTGCCCTAGTGGAATGGGATTAAAATGTATTATTATCTATTCCGGCAGCTTTCAGTACCTGTTTGAGCCACCTTGGAGTGGTTTGGCTCGTACCCCGTCTTGGGGTTTCTGTGGTTGACCCATAGGCTTTCCTCTCCCTCTAAGATTGTGGGTTGTGTCTATATATAGTAGTAGATGGGTCACCACACTCAACCTGGACTCTGGTGGGTAGGCCCGGAATCCCACCAGTTAATTGGGCGTTCCTGGTCCATATAGCCATATAACGATTACAGCACGGAAAACACAGGCGATCTCGACCCTACTAGTCCGTGCCGAACTCATAATCTCGCCTAGTCCCATATACCTGCGAGTTAGATTTTACCAGACCTAGAATATGAACGTGATGCGTCTGGGGTAATCACCATGTTATCCAGTCTAGTCTTATGGAGTGACTGGACTCTGTGAGCGTGTACGAGAGCCATAAGCATGAGCGTTTTTAACATAGATTGAGCAAGCTGAGGGATCTGGCTGGTGCCATTCTCTGAGATATGGGATCCCATGCTCTGCTGACATGCTGTTTTAGATAAGCAGATAAGGCGCTCCATGCTGTATTTACGGCACTGTAACTCACCTTTTAGTCATGGTGTAGATGTTCCAGGAACTCCAATACGTCAGTGGTTGAATAGTTCGTTGTCCCTGCGTCGTGGCAGTATTTTACCCATGTTAGCTTTTAGTGACTGTTCGCAGGGATGCCGACATGGTGGTAATGGTTCCTTTGGATAGTCCCAGTCCCTGGTAAGGTCTATTCAAACCCTGCACCCAGGAGTTTGATGTTTCCCTGGCATGGGTGGCTTGTGCCTGATACTGGGTTGAGTCAGCAACCATGGTCCACTAGGGAAATCCATAGGTGACTCGCCCACCGTGTCGTGATGAACTGGGAACCATGGCTGTGTAGGCCGGTCGGGCACGTTCAATACCTCGGAGACAGATCCCATCTGTATTGCGAAGTGCCCGTCTGATGAGGCAGAAGGGAGGAAGGCAAAGCAGAAATTCCCCCTTCCAGCGTGTAGGCATCTATCGCTGCTGCCTCTAATCTGGTTCCTAAGTCACATACATAGGTTACTGGTGATTCCATCTTGTGCAACCAAATTGATATCTGGCTTTCAAACTGCTTAATACCTTTAGCAGATATTTTGGGTTTGACATCTATTCAATGTAATCATAAATTTTACCCCGTGACATGGTGTCTCCCACTGTGTTCTAGCTTCCTAGGACATAGGCAGCTGATAGTTAAAATGTCTTTTGACACACCATTGCCAGATTTGTTTGACCAATTTGTTGCACAATAATGATTATTATGCTCCCCATATGGTTGATGTAAGCCACCACCATAGTATTATCAATCCGTAACCACATATGTGCGTGCTGCATTTGAAATGCATATGCTTTTTAGCCCAATAGGCGATCACCAATCCCAAGTAGTTGATGCCCGGTATGTGTAGTAACGATGTTTGTAAATTGGTCCATCTGTTACCTGTGCTGGATATGGAGTTTAGTTGCTCCCCAGCCTAAAGTACTGGCATCGGTTTTTAATAACCAAGTTGGGATTGGTGATGATAATAGGGCTGAGAACTATGCCAAATATATGTCTGCCCACCACCTTAATTGTGATATAGCTTCAGTGGGTACATTCATGATTTGATTATAGTGACCCAAGTACCTTGGCAAAGTAACAATCATATGGACGGAATTATTATTGAAGCCCAGATAATCCTTGGTAGTTAACGCTTCAATTCTGGTATATCTGGGCGTGGGATAAACCTCAGAGCTTTAGAGAGCTGTTTCGTAGCTAGAACTGCTCCCACAGCTAATTCCTTTGTTTCCCCTAATATGAGGATATCATCCAATATATGCCATGATTATGCTTGTTTTCTTAATATTTTCATGGCCATTTTTTTTTTTTTTTTTTTTATTTATTTATTTATTTTTTATATTTATAGTAGTTTAGGGCTGAGGTTAGACCATAGGGAATGCTCTATGCTCCCATGGTTGCCCTAACCGGGATATCCATTATCCAGGTAAAAAATTTTAGGTATCTATAATGATCCTAGTGTATGGGTATAAGATAGTTAGCATCTTCCATATCAATGCTCCCCATAGGTATCGTTGGGAGATCAGATGTCTGGCAGTGACAAAAACCCGTCTCCATCTTAAAGTGTATATACTCAACAGATTTATTTAGTGATATTAGATCAATGATGATGCTACATTCACCATCTTTTGTAGTTTTGGTGAATATATTCGATACAAATTCCAATGGTTCATGTTTACTCCCATGATCCGTTTAGTAATGAGCCTTTCTAGTTCAGCTTGACCTTCTCACTTCTCTTTTCTTAGAGGGAGAAAATGCCCTTTGGGCGCATTGCTGAACTGGCGGTAATATGCCCAATTTGAATTCGTTTTTATCCTCTAATACTGTTGAGTATATTTTTAGTTATTTGTGACAGCATCCCATGCTTTATCAACAAGTGTAAATGCCCCCCCCGCAGTTAGTAGAACACCCTTATTTAGTGTAAACTGGGAGGAACCAGACTACCTACCTCCATGTTTATTGTTTTTTCATGAAGGCCTAGTTTGCTGGTATGCTGGTGCTGTCGGTGGGGCGGCGCATTTTCCCACGGCTCCGCTCTGGGCCCCTGTCTAAAAGAACTTTGGGGGTAATGTGAAGCGGTCGCCAGGCTTTCACCAGTCCTTGTTTGATATTGCTGGTGGATGCTGAGGGGTGCTGCCAGCTGGGTGTTGCGATGTCCTGCTCGTTCCATGGCCTGCCCTCATGAGGCGCACAGGTTTAGCTGCCTCTCTTCCCGCAGCAGCGGTTTGCATAGCCCCGTATATTTGGGGTTGCGGGCAGGTCTATATGCACCATTGTTCAGTCGAGTATCCCAAATTTGGGAACATCTTAGGTGTCAGCACCCTGGTAGTGCAATCGGGATAGGCTCATCCTGGGAGAACCACCTTGGTGATCATGGCGTCTCGCCTGCCAGGTGAGTATGATCCGTGGAAAAACGAGCAAAGGCGGTAACATCTTACCCTTCTGTTAGGAGCTTCAGAATTCGCTGCTTGTCTGCGAGTCTGCTGACCCAGCTGCCTGCGGATTTGCCTCTAGAAAGGCCTGCTCCTGCAGGGCTTTGTTGGGAAGATGGTCGCGTGGAGGAGCCATGTAGTGGCCCACGACACCCAGTAGCTCTTCCTGATCCTGCTCCCCTGGCATACTGCTGTTCTCGTCCGCCTGCCCAGCGTTTAAGCCAGCCCAGCCCTGGCCTCCTTAGCTAGCCTCAAAAGAGGGAGCAAAAGGGCGTGCTATAAATTGGAGGAGGCATAGCTCAAACTCCGCTGTTGCATCAATCCCTCGTCAAGGGAGATGGCTAGTGCAATAGCACTGGGGTAGGAGTGTCAGCTCCCTTGGCATTCAGCCAGTGCCCCTTTTTTCCTGGAGGTGAACTCCATGACCTCCTCTGGCTTGGGGAGACAGACATACTTATTTTTGCTGTCTCCAACCTGTTCCAGTTTTGGAGGAAGTTGGCTCCTGTAGAACCTGTTAAATTGGGAAGATTTTTATCTTACCTGTATGTAGAGGCTGCCTGCCGTTTTTCAGGCGGCATTGTAGCGGTTCCCGGGCGGCGATTCTCCTTGTCAGGAGTCTGCAGGGCTGCCGGTCGGGTTTTTAAACTTCCCGCCGGTCCGCTGCTGTTCACCAAACAGCTGTTCAGCGGACCGGCATAGCGCAGCTCCCTGCAGCGGTCCGCAGCCTGTGCGGTCCCGTTTGCGCCTTTCCCCCTCCACTGTCGGCTCCTTCGCTGGAGTCGAAACGGGGGCCGCTGCCTCTCTACTTTGCTCCCCCTGGAGCAAAAACCACAAGGCCCGATTAAGGTAAGTACTTACCTCACGTTCCTTGGATGCGGGAGCTGCCGACTCCCGCTGGCCGCGTTCTGCACAGCTGTGCGATTATGCCGCACGCACATGCGCACTGCGCTGGGGTCTTCACGGAATCACTCACATGACTCCGAAGTAAAATCATTGTTACAGTGCATACAGTCTCTTACTTTTACAAAGATAGATGAGCCTGACCCTTTGAAGGAGATTGATCAGAATTAATCTTCTAATAACCTGCTACACATGATGTACAGAACACTGCAGACAAAACAATATGCAAATGCCTTTTGATAAAATATAATTGACCTGAAATACTAACTTTGTTGGATTTTCTTCATTGACTGACTTGCTGAGTATTTCTAATACTTTCTGGTTTTATTTACATATTAAATACATTTGAATAATAAAATGTTGGTTTATTAACGGGGCAGCTATGGTGGTGCAGTGGTAGAGTTGCTGCCTTACAGTGCTTGCAGTGCCGAAGACCCGGGTTTGATCCCGACTACGGGTGCTGTCTGTACGGAGTTTGTACATTCTCTCCTCCGTGACCACATGGGTTTTCTCCGAGGTCTTCAGTCTCCTCCCGCATTCCAAAGATGTACAGGCATATAGGTCAATTGGCTTGGTGTATGTGTAAATTGTCCCTAGTGTGTGTAGGGTAGTGTTAATGTGCGGGGATCACTGGTCGGAGCAAACTCGGTGGGCCGAAGGGCCTATTTCCGCACTGTATCTCTAAACTAAATTAAAATTAATAATCACATTTTAATTTAAGATAATATATATATTTATTAATTATCTTAATTTAGAATGTGATTGTTAATAGACCAACATTACAGGGACAGGGACAGGGACAGGGACAGGGACAGGGACAGAGACTCGGCACAGTGGGGCAGCGGTAGAGTTGCTGCCATACAGAGCCAAAGATCTAGATTCAATTCTGACTAAGGGTGCTGTATGTAAAGGGTTTGTACCTTTCCTTGTGACCTTGTGGGTTTTCTCCGGGTGATTTTCTCCCACACTCAAAGAACGTACAGGTTTGTAGGTTAATTGGTTTCTATTATTTATAAATGTTCAGCCCAATTGCCCGGTTGATCAAGATTCTGCAATAATTTTTGATAACAAATCTTCATTGTCTACTTTAGAAGATTAAATTTCCAATGTCCATTACTGAGGTTCCAATGTCCATAATTGAGATTACTGTAAGGTGACCTCTGGTTATATTATAACCTGAAATAGTTCTCATCCCTCAAAACAAACATGAATGAAGGCATCAGTTTACAGCAGAGCCCAACTTCATCCATATGAGACATTTGGTTGTTTCAGCTACTTTGTGCTGCCACAAGTTTAGCACTCTGCATTCACTGCCTTTTCCACAAGTTGAATACTATGTTGGTTTGCATATTTCATGAAATTATCAACTCACCATAATTGTCTTGAAAGTATTGGTACTTTGAAAAGATTCAACACCCAATTCGTGTTCTTCAAATCTTGCTTTTATCGGGCTAATCATCAAATTTAGGGGAACATCCCATTGATCGTGATCTTCCAAACGCTTTCGTAACGCTTTCCCCACTACATTTATTATCCCAGTCCTAGTCTTTCGCACACACAATCAACTTCTGGTGTAACATTCTGCTACAATCATTAGAAATCTATTTCCAATAGTAATTTGTGTCAATTATCGTGGTAGATTATTATATCGTTCAAGGAATTTCTCCCTTTAGCCACTATGAAAAGTCACGGGGGTAAGGAGATAGCCTCGTTTACGCACGTGAGCTCTCCACAAGCCATTCAAAGCCGTCAAAAGATAAATCTTTAAAACACAGTCTCTTGATTAATAGTTTCTTTATTGTCGAAGTAAAACAGTAAGATATTCATCCAAACTTCTTCTTGATAAATTCATTTTAATCTTACTCATAGTCAAACTAGCACGTGGCTACGAAACGTTAGAAAACTCCTTTGATGTTGGAAAGCTCTGAAATGGTCGAAAGCTATGCCGTCCTACCAAGCTTCCTCCAAACTAAACTAAAAAACTACAAGCTTCTGCACAAGAATCCCAGCAGCAAACACACCTCTGACTATGTAATAAATCCCACCCACATAATTACAGGTAGATAAAATTTTAAGGCGAATGCCATAATTTATAACATACTAAGTTAAGCCAAATGGCCATTACATCAAAAGTGATTAATGTCAGTAAGCTGTGATTTGTTTCCATAGATAATTATATTATTGGTTGACACCAATAATGTAAGCTGAACATTCATAAATTGAGGAGTCCCTATTATAGAAAAAGTCATGACCTTAAGCAGGGAACATTGGCAATCTCTCTTTGCTGCACTGAGCAGTAAACTGTGAGTTATAGCACCTATGTGCTACGGAAGTTGAAGGCGACATTGACCTTGACCTCCACATGTGAAGCAATTGAGCTTTATATAACTGGAGCTGAGTATGTAGTAAGCAATAGATTGCTAACCCCATTGACTGAGAAAACCCGAGTCTCCCATGTCAGGTCTCCAATGTGCGGAACTCAACATAGGAGCCACTGCAGAATTCACCATCCACTTCATTCGGATATCAGCTTATATTCAGTACTCATATGTCTGGAGAAGTTTACAAGCTTCGGTTACAGGGCTGAGCATGCTCTTATAAAGCCTTGCGATTGTGTGGGCTAAACAGCTGTTCAGAAAACAATACTGGATTGACGACATTTTCCCCGAGCTGAATTAAGCGTTTTAAGGAAATTTCTGTGTGATGTTTTGTGATGTTCTTTTGCATAACATTTTAATTGCTCTTCAAGTACAGTCAGGAATAGGCATCTGAAAATAACCATTGGAGATAATTCAAATGATTTTCAGAATCATAATGAGAGGAAAAGATGAGCATCCGTTTTCTCTTGCCTGCATTTTATTTATGCAATTAAAAAATAAAAAGTAGTCATCTGATGTCCTTTGAACATCTTAACATAAATCAGCATAAATTGTCAGATGTTAATGTCAACAATCAGTCCAAAGAATGTGCTACACTTTTCCCATTATCTTTTGCATCAATTCATTCAAACATTATTCATATACATTAGACAAAAATATCCAGAAATTCCTCAGAGCCATAAAATGCATGTTAAACATGGAAGGTGCAGAGAATCAAACATTCCGTTACTGAAAGCCCAACATTGCAAACGTTTATTGCACATGAGGCAGACATCATAAGCAATGGAGCAAGCCTTGCAAAGTTAATATACCCAAAGGTTTCCCCTATTTGCTCTATCACAAGGAAGTCACAAGAAACTAGACGCCGAAACACACAGCACAGTGGCACTGCAGTAGAGCTGCTGTCTCACGAGCCAGAGACCCAGGTTTGATCCTGACCTCAGGTGGCTCTTTGGAGTTTGCACGTTCTCTCTGTGACTGTGGGAGTTTCCTCCAAGTGTTCCAGTTTTCACCCAGAGGCTGCTGGTTACATGGAACAAGCTGCCAGAGGAAGTTGTAGAGGTGGATAAAGTTACAATGTTTAAAATATATTTGGACAGCTAAATGGATATAATTGGTTGAGAGGGATACAGACCAAATGCAAGCAGATGGGAGACCTCATATAAGACATCAAAGGTTGAACAAGTTAGGGCTTTATTCTTTGGAGCGCAGAAGGTTAAGGGGGGACTTGATAGAGGTCTTTAAAATGATGAGAGGGATAGACAGAGTTGACGTGGATAAGCTTTTCCCACTGAGAGTAGGGAAGATTCAAACAAGGGGACATGACTTGAGAATTAAGGGACAGAAGTTTAGGGGTAACATGAGGGGGAACTTCTTTACTCAGAGAGTCATGGCTGTGTGGAATGAGCTTCCAGTGAAGGTGATGGAGGCAGGTTCGTTTTTATAATTTAAAAATAAATTGGATAGTTATATGGATGGGAAAGGAATGGAGGGTTATGGTCTGAGCACAGGTATATGGGACTAGGGGAGAATACTTGTTCGGCACAGACTAGAAGGGTCGAGATGGCCTGTTTCCATGCTGTAATTGTTATATGGTTATATATCTTGATTGCATGGACAGGTTAACCTGAAGGGCCTGCTTACATACTGTATAACTCTATGACTATATCATATGTGGGACAGTTAATATATCAGGTAGGAGATTATCATGAGTGTCGGTGGTAATATTAGGGTGAGGATTGCAGTGGATTATAGGAGGAAGTCACAATGGAACTTGTGGGACCAAAAGGAGCAGTGTAGGTTTCTAATTAAAGTGGGCCCATCTGGAAATGGTTACTGATATTGGACTCCATGTCTTAAGATATGCTCATGCAAGTTTTCCCTCAGGCATAGACCAAAACAGTTGTCAACACTGTGAGCATCCCTTGCTTTCTACTACTAGCATGGATGCCTGGGTACTTCCTGTACTCACCAGATCAGTAAAACCAAGGACCTGGCATGAAAATGCTTACAGATCAGTTTCCCCAAGAGATTAATTCACAAAACATATATTACCATGACGGTATACTATAATTTATTGTTTAGAAATTTGCAGCTGTGGAAGATTTTCATCATTAAATACAACTTATTTGGACATTGTAAAACAGTATGAAACACAACAAGAGAATTCTGCTCATTCACAGTCTGAATAAAATAGAGAAAAATGCAGCATAACATGAGGAGAAAAAGTTTCCTGATACATCTGAACATAAGGTCGTAATTTGAATAGAGCATCTACACAAGTGTGTTTGCAGATTTTTCAACCAAAATATCATTTGAAGGGATGACTTTTTGAACAGGCATCAACATAGGACCTTTAGTAGATTTAGACTTTTAGATTTCTGCAAGTCATTTATTTATGAAATTGAAATCAATGAACAATAAACTGCATGTATTATGATCAAAGATATCAAGGAGATTTAAGTCTAGCATATGGTTTATTCATTATATTCCATAGAACATATGAGGCTTTTGCTTTTAATGTATATCATTTATGGGCCATGAGATCATGTATTGTATGTAGAATTTAAGGCGAGGAGTACGAATGAAGCTGCAGTTGCAAACTCCGCCATTAGGAGTCACCCAGGTTCCATAATCTGTAGGTTTCTCATACATGAACATCGTAACTTTTAGAGATATAAAAATATGAGTGTGAATCATTCCAATCATAAATCTAACAATTCTGATATTTTTCATATATTTCTCATGTGTTCCCAGACATAGCTGAGGGGCATTCAGTCCATAGACACTTTGCTGGCTCTTGGGGCATTCCCACAACTTCCATTCCCTCATTCAATTCCCCGTATTCAAGACTAAATAATGATAATGGAATACATCCATATGTCTGTTTTATCCAATCCATAAATTTATATATTTAAAATGGCCAGTTATTAGACCCAAAATTATAAAGTTATCACAGTTTAGTGGTGCACCATGATTCATATAATCTTCAAAAAGCAGATTAAAGAAGGATTATTATAAGTGGTTTAAATTGCACGTATGTATTACATCTTGCTTGAGATTGATGTTGTGGAAATTCAAGAAAACCTATTGAGCCAAACTGTTTTGTGTAATTGCAATGCAGAATTATTGAATGCAATCACAGGATAGACAAAAGTAACAATAATAGTTAATACTTTCTAATTACAAGAATGCCCAGTGCATAAAAGAAATGCAGTGGACATAAGAAATGAGAAGACTGTTACAGGAGGATGTGTTGTTTCATATCAAGACTGTAGGTTTGAATCCTCAGTTGAGTACTATTTCTCACTGATAACTCATTCTTAGGCATTTATGGATATTTGTATCTCAAAGCCTTCCTTAATAACCCATAAAACTATTGGAAATTGTACATATTTAAACCATCCATACATACACTTTATTTGTGAAACAGTTCACAAAGACAAAGGGCATTGTCAGAGTTTTTTTTTTTAACAGTTGTTCCTTAAGTTTAAAGACAGAATAGGAAGCATACCCTTCCCAGAACCTTTGCCCTGCAACCCGCTGGAGATATAACAACTGTTTGTATATCTCTTCCTTCACATCCACCCATGGACCCCAGCAGTTCTTCCAGGGGAGATTAAAATTTACATGTGCTCCTCTAACTTCATTGTCCTCTGATGTGAGAGTTCTAGGTTATTTTTTAAAACAAATCTCATGGATTGGCAATAACAGCACAGTGCCTGTAGGTGTAGTTGTTGTTCCTTTTCTTTGGAGATTTTTATTGTACATAGTTCAGTTAATTGGCGAGGCTTATGATTGACATCTGTGAATGTTATTAGCAACACATTTAAAAAATGCACAGATTTAAATTTAAAAAAATCAAAGAAATAAGCACAGATGTTGCGTCGTATGTGCCTTTAAAGCTGCAGCAAATAAGAATTTCATTGATCTGATTTATATCCAATGCATATGACAAATAAACACTCGACTCCTGACTCAAGAAAATATTCTTGAAAATAGTTATTGAGAATGGGGCAGCAAGCAATATCTCGTGTTAATATACTTTTAACATTAAACCCCTTCTGAGAATAGAAGTGTCAAGGTACAGGCAAACAAGTTGCTATCCATTGACATAAACATGCAATTTGATATGACCTAAACATTATTGAAATTATTGAAACATTATACACAATTATGAAGTACCTAACATGCAAAAAATCTTTGGTCGTGGAGCTTCCATCTGCAACTGGCTTTTTATAATATTTTATTTTATTAGAAGTAAGTACAATCATATGGCACCAAAGTGCCTAATATATATTTTCATAATTCATTTTATGTACAGCTTCTTATTTTTTTTGTTATATTAAAGAAAGATTAGAATAAGAAAAATAAATTAGATAGTAAAGGATAGAAAAGCGTGAGATATATAGTGTGTGAAGAAAAAGAAAGACGAATGAGTGAAGAAAGTTGAGAAAAAGAAAATAGAAAAAAGAGAATAAGACATAAATAAAAAATAATAATAAAAAAACGGTAAGGAGATCATTGTTTATAATCTTGACCAACCGTCGTCCAGTCCTGAAACAGTTAGTTTTTACAATTGTGTTGCACCATATGATTCCAAAAAGACGACAAATGGAGACCAACTCATTATGAATTGGTCTGATTTATCCATTAGGTGGAATCGCATTTCCTCAAGATGTGCGGTGTCCAACATACTTGCATTCCACATTTTAATCGTTGGTAGTGATGTATTTTTCCAAAATATAAGTATTAATTTTTTACTATTATTAAACCAAAGTTAAAAAACAAATTTTGAGATGTGTTCAATTTAGTCCCATCTTCCATTACTCCAAATATAATCATTTCAGTATTAGGTTCCATTCTTATCTTGAATAATTTTGTAAATATTTCGAAAATATCACTCCAAAATCTTTAAAGTTTTATGCAGGAAACTAAGGAGTGTGTTATAGGCAACTGGCTTTTGAGTGGCACACCTGAGTCAGTTAGAATTGGTCGTATTCTCTACTCTGACCCTTACATTGGTGCCCCTTAGGATTGTGTACTCAGCTCTATTATCTGTGCATCTCAGCCTGATATGGCAGCTGCTCTTGACCACCTAACCTGCATAGAGTGGTGCACATAACCCAGTCCATCATTGGGCCCTTCGCTTCCTCCTATCTACGTTGAGTGTTGCATTAGGAAAGCTGGAAGTGTCGGCAAGGATGCCTGCCACGCTTGCCATTCTGTGAGAAGGTACAGGAGCTTGAAAGCCCAGATATCGAGTCTTAAGAACAGCTTCTTCCTCAAGGGTATCAGACTCCTGAACCGATCATCTCTTTCACACCCCAGTCCTGGAAATACTGCCTCATAACATTAACTTTACTTTCTTCTTTTACTGTACTTTACCTTTTTTTGCACTTCAGATTTCACTATAAAGTTGCACCATGCTGCTGTATTTTTCAGTTATTGTTGTATTTCAAGAATCAAGTGTGTTTTATTGTCCCGTCTGGCAGTTGCTAGTTAGTTGCTGCAGCACAACAGAATATGTGAATATGAAACTTTGTATATAACGGAAAAAAAAGAAAAATCACAGCTGTACATGGTATCATTTTTTCTAAAATCAATATAAAGCGCAAACAGGAAGTGGTCAAGATTAGACTTTTAATTATATAGAAGGCTAAGCAGCTCTAATTAGGCAAGGCTGCTTGCTTAAGCACTTTCAAAACCAAAGGCAACACAGATTGATTTAGCACTTTCAAAACCAAAGGGAACACAGCTTGCTTTAGCAATAGACAATAGACAATAGGTGTAGGAGTAGGCCATTCGGCCCTTCGAGCCAGCACCACCATTCAATGTGATCATGGCTAATCATCCCCAATCAGTAACCCGTTCCTGCCTTCTCCCCATATCCCCTGATTCCGCTATTTTTAAGAGCCCTATCTAGCTCTCTCTTGAAAGCATCCAGAGAACCTGCCTCCACCGCCCTCTGAGGCAGAGAATTCCACAGGTTCACCACTCTCTGTGAGAAAAAGTGTTTCCTCATCTCCGTTCTAAATGGCTTATTCCTTAGTCTTAAACTGTGGCCCAAAAGACAAGGCAGCTCGCATTAGCACTTTCAAACCTAAGGGCAAGGCAGCTCGCTTTAGCACTTACAAAACCAAAGAAAAGGCAGCTCGCTTCAGCACTTTAAAAACCAAAGGCAACACAGCTTGATTAGGCACTTTCAAAACCAAAGCCAACGCAGCTTGCTTCAGCACTTTAAAAACCAAAGGCAACACAGCTTGCTTTAGCACTTTCAATACCAAAGGCAACACAGCTTTAGCGCTTTCAAACCAAAACACACTTTTGCATTTTCAAACTACATTTTCAAACCACATTAAGGGCACTGACTAATCAGTGAAACCACTCACAGTTTAGTTGGCATGTGTTCAGTGTTATTCACAGCTCAGACTGAGAATTGTGACCTCTCGCTCCCCCATCTTGCAGAAAACTGAGGCACCTCCATACAGATTCAGATTCAGATTCAGATTCAGATTCAATTTTAATTGTCATTGTCAGTGTACAGTACAGAGACAACGAAATACATTTAGCATCTCCCTTGAAGAGCGACATAGCAAACGATTTGAATTAAAAAAAAAAATAAATAATAAGTGTCCGGGGGGGGGGGGGGGGGGGGTCTGGTTTTTAGTCCCTCCAGAAATGACGTGGTCTTCAGGAGAGAGAATCGCCACATTTTTTAAACACTAATAACTCTTTTATTTTTAATCGATGGGAAATATCCTCTTGTCCCGTGCAGCAGAGGGGGAGTCCGAGTAAGATGGCCAAAAATCACAGCCGTAGGTGGCAGCATTTTTTTTTCTAAAATCGATATACAGAACAACAGGAAGTGGTCAAGTTCAGACTTTTAGTAATATAGATTACATTGACTCCACATTTTAGATACATTTTGAAATCACAAAGTTAAATACTGCATTTACATTTTAACATATCAAATGGTGACTGGGTGCAGTTTTTTTTCCTGAAAACAAATCTGACAATGACTGAACACAATAAAAATGCTACTTTCACACTTTTTAAACAATTAAATTGCCAATTAGCTGTGACAGTTATGCAAATGCATTTACTAACCAGAAAATCTATATTCAGCCATAAGGCATAAACTTTTAGAAATGTGTTCATCTCAGTTACAAGCATTATCCCATTTACCAAAATAATATGATCTATCTATGTCTGTCTGTCTGTCTGTCTGTCTGTCTGTCTGTCTGTCTGTCTGTCTGTCTTATATATATTACCAAAACTCTCATCTTGTTTGTTAGCTCGGTTTGTATTTGTGCAAAGACAGTACACGATAGCGCTACAATTTTTACTCCCATTGTCCTGTGATGTAAATTAAACAAGTTTTGTTCAGATTGATGGAATATTTTACGTTATTGACATTTAAAACTTAAAACAAATAAAACAGCGCCCCCCCCCCCCCCCCCCACTAGCCCCGCCCCCACTTTCCCCACCCCAACTTGCCGTTTACTTGACAGACATCACAAAAGACATCCCACGGGTCCTCAGTGCAGCCTTTCCACAATTTCACACCACCAGTTTTACTCACGGGTCAGTTTTCTTTTATCTTAATTTCTGCTGCCCCCCCCCCCCCCCCCGACTGGGCTGTAGTTGGAGACAGTGCGTGGACCGGTGTTGGGGAGAGGCCATGCCAGGAAACCTCAGCGACCGGCTCCAACTCCAACTCCCACTTCCCCGGTTCCAGGATGCTCGGTGCCCCCAACAGCCCTTCCCCTACCCTGGCACCACAACTTCATCACCGCCCTGCAGGAGAAAATGGGGCTGGCAGTGGTTTACCTGGAGAGGAAGTGAGGAGTGAGACTGGGGGGATTGAGGGAGAGGAGGGGGTAGGGAGGCAGCAGGAGGGGAAAGTTTGGGAGCTGAGGAGGGGGAGTGGGGTAGGAGTGGGGATAGAGGGAGAGGACGGGGTAGGGAGGGGAGAAGCGTTATGGAGGGAGGAAAGGAGTGACTGAGGGTAGGGGAAAGGAGAGGAAGGGAGAGGTGTGGGAGGAGGACAGGGGAAAAAAGAGGGAGGGTGATGAGGAGGGTGTGGAGTGCTGGGGGATGAGGGGGAATGGAGGAGGATAGGTTTAGGAAGAGGGGTGGTGATGCTCAGTTAGAGGAGGATTGACATAATGGGGAGACGCCGTTGGGGGAGGGTTGCCGTGACTAGCGTCACAAAGGGGAGCCCCTCAGCCGTGCCTGCACAGTTGGGAGCTATGGATGAGTGCTGGAATATTGCATTGGGGGAAAGAGGTCCAACGATGGTATATTTTACAAGTTATTGACATTTAAAACTAAAAGAAAATCACATTTAAAAACCTATTTCCCCCTGTCCTTCAGCAATGTTCCACCTCACAATGATATCACAATGGGATCTCATTTACACAAAAGCAACATTCACCTCACAATGACATCATAATGCAATCCCAAATTTAATTTATATTAAAAAATCGCACTTTTCATTCACATTCATTTCATTTTGAGAAAAAATCCCTTAAGGTAACATTGTGCTTAGGCAATTTTCAACACTAAATGGCATTTTTTTGTTGTTGTAAAAAACGGCAGTGACACGGCAGCCACGCAAAACATTAACAACAGAAATTGTGTTTAGGCTATTTTTTTAATCACCAAGAAGAGGGAGAAAAAGAGCTGCAGGATGATCAAGGAATGACGCAAAGGGACGTCAGAAGTAGCAAGGAGCAGAAAGGAACAAGAGACGCAACAAGAGAGAACTCAACGTCTCGCGGATGAACGAGAAAGAATGCAAAAAAGAAGGGATGAAGAGACACAACTGAAAAGAACTGAACGCCTCCAGGATCAATGAGAAAGAATACAACGCAGAAAGGATGAAGGGACTCAACAAGAAACAATTGAACATCTCAAGGATCAACAAGAAATAATGCAAAGAAGAAAGGATGAAGAGGCGGGAGATGAAAGATGGCTGAACTGCGAGCCAGAGATACAACAAGATGAAATGCACAACTCGCAAGGAGAAATCTTTCTGCTGATGTTGGTGAAATTACCAAGGTTTGCCCTTAGTGATGAGCGTACCGTTTCTCTGGAGAAACTGCCAACTTTTGCTGCATGAAGGGTCAGGAAGGAACATTGCTCTTCTGCGGGCACTGCCTGATGAACTCATGAGATTGTATACATTTGACACAGCACAAGCAAACGAGTTCTGAAAGAATTTAAGAAGGAACTGCAGATGCTGGAAAATCGAAGGTACACAAAAAAGCTGGAGAAACTCAGCGGGTGCAGCAGCATCTATGGAGCGAAGAAAGAGTTCTGAAAGAATATTAGACGATACAACTGTCTCTTTCAACTGACGTCATTCGGTGCCAAGGAAGTAGTGCCACTGGATGGAATCCTTCAGTGATCATTCAAGGCCAGATTTATCATTACCTTGGTTCGTTGAAGCCTCACCTCGACCATCAAAGTTGATTCTTGCAGATCTATTTCATAGACCCCCATGATAGCATTGAATTGCGAATTGCTACACTGCAAAATGCTGGTATTCTAAGGGACATTTTTGCAATGCTTGAAAACTTGATAAGACAAAACAGCCCTTACATTAAATCACTTAAAATGGCAAAGACTTGGAGATTTACCAGAGGCATCAATCTTCATTCATCAAGATCGTCGGCCAGCTTTGCAACATGAAAGGCGGTTTAACACACAAATTGCCAACTAAGTTGCCGTCATTATAGCAAACAATAATGACCCTGATGCAACATCATGGCACATTGTCTTGAAAGAAAGAGGAGGTCAGCAAATCATTTCAGAGTTTCATAGGTCATATGATAGTTTTCAATACGTCCTTTTCTTTCCGCATGGAGATGATGGATGGCTTACCAACTCCAAATCAGTAACAGCACGAAGTTGACAGCAATGCGATATTATGCCTATAGGATCATGAAGCATGATAATTAATTAAACCACCTTTTGAGAGGAGGACGACTCTTTCAATAATATGTCGTTGATATGGCAGCTAAGAGTGTGATAGGCTCAATTATATTCGCATGAATCAAGCATCGTTGAGATCAGGAACTTACAGAGGCCTCACGGATGCATTAAACAATAATGGTGATTTGGAAAATGTCGGAAAGCACATCATCCTCTCCTCAACATTTATCGGTGGACTGAGATACATGATGGAACGATGCCAGGACGCAATGATGTTCGTAAGTATGGCAATGCTTCATTCTTCATTCTGATGACTTGCAATCCAAAGCGAGATGCGACAGTGCCTCTTTCACAATCAGCAGCCGTGTGATAGACCAGACTTGATTGCAAGAGTATTCAATATGAAAAGAAAGCTATTCATCAAGTACCTCGCTGGACCACATGGCCTATTAGGCAACTGTGTAGCTTTCATTTTGACTGTGGACTATCAGAAGAGAGGCCTGCCTCATTTGCACTGTCTGCTGTGGCTTGACGAAGCGAGTAAGCCAAGACCACAACATTTTGTCAGATTTGTGGAAGCTGAAATATCAGACTCGCAAGTAGATCTTGAGCTGCATGAATTGGTACTGAAGCACATGATTCTTGGACAGTTCTGCAAGCACACCTCTCCCTGTCGGAAGGATGGAAGATGCGGTAAGAGATTCCCAAAGCCATTTCTCGAAATCACAAGGTGTGAACTTGATTCATATCCTCTGTACATTAGATCTCCAGACATGGGAGGATTTCAGGGTCATCAAGAGGGACACCGGGATTGACCTATTATTTCTGATTGGGTGGTGCCCTATAATGCTCAACTATTGAAGTTGTTCAAGTGTCACATCAACATTGAGATATACTCCTCTGTAAAGTCGGTCAAATACGTGATCATGTACACTTTGAAGGGGAGTGATGAAGAGGTTTTTAGAGTTAACAGGGATGACAAAATTACACAGTACTTGACTGGCAGACACATTGGTCCATCAGAAGCAGTGGCATCAGTCCTTAGATTTCCGACTCATGAGAGACACCCCATTGTTTTTTGACTCCAGGTACATCTACCAAAAGAACAACGAGTCATCATCAGAGTTGCTGCTGTTCAGCAGGTGATAAATCATGATATCGCGAGAATGACTAACTGAATTCATGGCATTGTGTTCTCAAGAGCCATTTTCAAGAACACTCTACTACGCTGATGCTCCCCAATTTTACACCTGGAACAATAGAAGATGGCAAAGAAGGAAGGCTGACAAGTGAGTGAAAGATCATCCAGGTATTCACGATAATGTTCTGGGACGAGTGTATACCGTGTCTCCAAGATGTGGTGACCGCTACTGCTTGAGACTGCTTCTCCATCACGTAAAAGGGCCTGTATCCTTCAATTCATTGAAGACACATGATGGAGAAATTCATCCTTCCTTCATAAACGTCTGCAGCCAAAGAGGTTTGTTACACACTGATGATCATTGGCAAAAAACAATGGAAGATGCTGAGAGGACAAGACTCCCCAGTGCAATGACAGGTTTGGCGGTTGTTATTTTGCTGACAAATCCTGAGATCAACAATCCTCGACAATTATGGGATCGCTTCAAGAATTCAATTTCTGAAGATTACCTTGAAAGAGAACGGAGAACAATCAGTGATCCTAATATCATGATTGATGTGAGGCATCATGATCAGGCTCATGTTGTATATTCAAATCAAGCTTGAGAATTACATCAAAACAATGGAATGATTTAATTTGCCACGACCAAGAAATGGAAGGATCCACTTTGATGGTGACAATCTAGAATTACTGCAGGAATTGCAATACAATAGAACTTAACAACAGCAATTTGTTGAGGAGAATGAACCTCTGCTGAATGCTGAGCAGGGAGCAGTGTATGACCAGGTGTGCAACTGTTGAAAATGAATTTTCCTTCAATGTTTTTCATTGATTGACCAGGAGGAACAGGAAGACATTTACCACCAATTTGATCCTCTCCAAAGTTAGAAGTCAAGGTAATGTTGCTATCGCTGTAGCATCCTCTGGGATAGCAGCTACATTTTTGCCTGGTGGAAGAACTGCACATACTCGATTCAAGATACCCATCCAAATGACCGAGGATACATTCTGCAAATTTGAGAAGAACTCCAACACGGCACGTTTGATAAGGCAAGTGAAACATTGTTTGGGATAAGTGCCCGATGATTAGCAGGGAGAGCTTTGAAGCAGTGGACAGAACTCTTCGAGATGTATGCGGCAAGGTTTTGGCTGGATTGTTACCATTTGTTGTGGCGATTTTCGACAACTCCTTCCTGTAATGAAAAGGGGAAATGATGCGGATATTGAAAATTCCTGCATCAAGAAATCCTACTTGTGGTGACTTTTCACCAAATTTGAATTGGAGACGAATATGCAATTGAGAGAGGGAGAAGGCGACTTTTCTAAATTTTTGTTGAATGTTGGAAAATAAACAATTTCAAAGAATGAAGACAATGAAATTGAAATGCCAGAAGATATGGTTCTGTCAGCAAGAATACTGGAGGATTGTATTGATTTCATCTATCCCGCATTTGAAAATCCTACAAAATTATTCTCCGACAATTGTATCTTGGTTCCGCACAACAACACGATCAAAAGCATAAATTCTACATGTATCAGACGCTGGGATCATTAAGGAGTACTTTTCTTTCAATGCTGTGACTGAGGGAACTAATGCTACTCATTTCCCAACAGAATTCCTCGATTCACTCAAGATCTCTGGATTACCTCCACATAAATTGGAATTGGTAAAAGAATCACCAATCATCTTAATGAGAAACATGGAACCTCCAAGGCTATGCAATGGAATGAGGATGATTGTGAAAGAGCTACACAATAATCTGATCATTGCAAGAATCAACATGGGTGTCTTCAAAGATGAGATTGTTCTGATTCCTAGGATAACGCTCAATTTGACAGAAGTCGAAGGCATTCCCCTTCAGCGGAGCCAATTCCTGAATCAGTCAAGCTTTGCTATGACGATCCATAAAGTGCAAGGACAAACCATGGAGAAGGTGTTGATGTTACTCGAGTAACCGGGATTTCAGCATGGACAACTGTATGGAAAGGTGAAGGAAAATGTTAACGTTTTCTTGAAGGATGGAACATCAACCAAGAATGTTGTCATTAAACGCATGCTTGGTTGAACGATGACTTCTGAGGTACTCAGATTTTATTCGTTAAAGTTTGACCATTCAACAATGTCTCTATATTAAAATTGTGTGTCTTTTTTTTCATCATCAGGAAAGACGTCGAGAGGCAGTGAGGAATAGAAGGGAACAAGAGTCGCAACAAGATATAACTGAACATGCCGAGGGTCAATGACAAAGAACACAAAACAGAGGGGAACAAGAGATGCAACAAGAAAGAACCAAGCCGAATAAATCTCATCTTTAACATTTAAATTGTTGTTATATTTTACCTTATTCACATTTTAATCTTTAATAAATCCCTTTTCTACTTGCCATGCCCGTCAGCCATGCCTGCGCAGTAACACCTGCATGTTCTACATCACAATGGGAACCCAACGGGCAGGAATGACTGCGCCGCCACAGAGCCGCTGAGAGTGTGGGGGGGGGGGGGGGGGGGGTGTTGTTAGAGAGAGGATGGAGTGGGTGAGTGGGGGGAGGGGAGGGGAAATGGGGGAAAGGGAAGGGGGGAGTGGGGGAGGGGGGGGAATCATGGGCTTCCCAATGGGAACCCGTCAGCTGCAGCTGCACAGTTGGGGGCTATGTGTGAGTGGTTGGATATTGCGTTAGGGGAACGGGACCCAATGGGTCCTACTTGGTCTAGTTAATCTTTAAAATTACAGGACAAATTGACAGTCCCTCAGCAGGACAGAAATGGGGCATAGACTTGAAAAGAAAAAAACACAATTTGGTATGCATGATGTTTTGGAAAGACTGGCAAGGATATTTTGCTTATAGAAGAATGCTTCCAGCATATGTTCTGTACTTTTAAAGAGCATTCAGTTCCCTATGATTAATTTTGTCACACAAAATAACATGGACACTTACACCAGAAATTCCCAGGTTTTGCAGCTCAGTTGTTGCTATTAAGGCTCAGAGCTCCAACATTCTATAGTCTTAGTTTAGTCCATGGAGACTGGTGGACTGCCTGGACGTGATTTCTAGGAATCATTAATCTCCACCGTTTTTTACACTTGTCCATAAACTGCAGCTGATAGGAAGGACTGTGACATGGTGAGATCAGCATATTTACTATTTCAGAATTTGCTTCTTTGACACCCTTTCATGTGATTCCCAAAACAAATCAGAAATTCAGCAGGTCATGGTATGTGGCAGCTGTTTAAGGGCCATAGCCTGAAGTCAGGTTTATGACTATGATCATATTTGGTATGGATTTGCTGTTTGAAATTTCAGTAGCATGACTGAATGGGCTTTACAGATATCAAATACTAGCAGTGAGGATGTGGAACCGTGGAAATAATTATACAGTAATTAGGGCAAAGCAAGTGGAAGAGTGCAGATCTGTACCTGGTAGTCACGCGGAGTTTCTAATTATGCTCAATCTTTTTAAAAAGAGTGTTTATTTTGGGGTTGATTGACAAGAGAGTTCATGGAACTGGTGTATTACAGCCAGAGACTTGAAATCAGGCATCCCCACAGGCTTCGGGAGTATGCAGCTAGCTAGAGAGCGGCAGAGAGAAATGCTGAGACCAGGAGAACAAAGAAGCACAGTGAAAGCAGTCATGTGTTTGACAAATGGTGGGAGCAAATCTGAAGATAACTTCATGGCTATGTAGTGTGGCCTTGAAAAGATAAGGTGTCTGGAACATGTAATTTGCAAAATAACTGTACAATGAGAAGGAAATATGAACAGGCATCGTAATTGAGAACTCTCTGGCCTGATAAGTAGAGCCAGGATTTTGCCATAAATGCCATGTGCCTTTTCATGCCTTTTTTGATGATTTCACCAGGATAATGCCTTTTTCACGATCGAGTGCCTAAATCAGCTTTTATTTGCCGTTTTGCTAAAAGGTCGTTTGCTATTTTCTCTAGTTGTACCGTGATTACAATGACGTTTTCTGTTAACGTTAATATTAATGCTATTATTAACGTGTTAACATAGTATAACTTACAAGAAAACTTCCACCAGCGGGGCGTAACCGGGGGCGCCACCATCGGTCATTCATTCATTCGTGCTGCTGCCCGCTGGTTCAGTCTTCTCCAAGATCTATTTAAGAAAGAACTGGAGATGCTTCAAAAATCGAAGGTAGACAAAAAATGCTGCAGAAACTCAGCGGATGAGGTAGCATCTATGGAGAGAAGGAATAGGCGATGTTTTGGGTTGAGACCCTTCTTCAGACTGATGTGGGGGGGGGGGAGAGAAAGGAGACAGTAGAACTAAGAGAGCTGGGGAGGGGGAGGAGGGAGAAGAGAAGGACTATCTAAAATTAGAGAAGTCAATGTTGTTACGCTGGGGTGTAGACTGCCCAAGTGAAATACCCAAGCATGTTTCCTCACTACATTTACTGCTGGCTCCAGTCACAAATCTGAGTTTTCGAGTGATCTGTGCAAGGTATTCACTGATGTTGGAATTCCACTGTGGAAATTGGAAAACAAATCTCTCAGAGGCTTCTTTAGAGAAATACACAGAGGAACATATACCAAGCGAGTCATCATTATGGAAAAATTATGTTGACAGTAACTTCAACATTGTTGTGCAGAAAATTAGAGATGAAGTTGCATGCAACAAAATATGAATCTCAATAGACAAGACAATCAATGCTGTGGGGGAGCTACATTGCCAATGTGGTCATCGGCACACTGGAGGCAGGTCAACCATCAAAGGAGTATTTGTTGACATAAACATAGAAACATAGAAATTAGGTGCAGGAGTAGGCCATTCGGCCCTTCGAGCCTGCACCGCCATTCAATATGATCATGGCTGATCATCCAACTCAGTATCCCGTACCTGCCTTCTCTCCATACCCCCTGATTCCCTTTAGCCACAAGGGCCACATCTAACTCCCTCTTAAATATAGCCAATGAACTGGCCTCAACTACCCTCTGTGGCAGAGAGTTCCAGAGATTCACCACTCTCTGTGTGAAAAAAAGTTCTTCTCATCTCGGTTTTAAAGGAAGTTTCCCCCTTATCCTTAAGTACTGGCAGAAAAGTCAAAGGATTTCCACCTACCTTCCCTCTTGTTTTAAATAGTTGTACTTGGACTCAGTCAAAAATTTTCAGAGATTCATCTTCTTGTGCTTAAGTTGGACAAAAATGTTGCATTTGACATGCCTTAATGTTTCAGAGAAGTTTATTGTTCAGTTGTTTACATCTTCACTTGCTGTACTTTGGACAAAAGTATAAAATACAAGAATGTTCTTCTGTTTGTGACTTAAAGTTTTATTTCCCACAATGTTGCATTTGACATGCTTAGCTCACAGACTTCAGAGAATTGCCAAGCACATACGTAGGTTGTTTCCAAATGTCGATCGCCTAGTTTCCAATGTCAAGAAAATCTTCCTCAAAGCACCGTCACGTGTGCAGTTGTTCAAGGAAATGACACCAGAGGTTCTACTACCTCCTCAGCCTGTTTTTGACTAGGTGGGATACATGGCTCTCTGCTGTACTCTACTATGCTGCAAATTTTGAAAAGATGAAAGAAATCATCAACTGTTTTGAAAAAGAAGAATCTGCTGCAGTCAGGATCGTCAGTGAAATCTTGCAGAAAATGTCCCTCCACCACGATCTTATGTTTATTGCTTCCAATTTTGCAAACTTCCCACAAGCTATCACTTCCCTTGAGAAACGTGGCGAAACATTAGTGAATAACTTGCAGGTTTTCAACACAGTAACTGATGATATTCGTAAAGTTCCTGGCGATGTAGGTAAAGACATACAGGAAAAATGTGTGAGAGTGATTTTAGCTAACAAAGATCTTGAAGAATTAGAAAACATAGCTAAAGTTTTCAAAGGTAGTTGTAATGCATAAGATATCGACATGAATATAGAGTCTGTAGCTTGTTTCGGTTATGCACCAGTGACCTCAGCTGAGGTAGAAAGAAGTTTTTCACAACTGAAGCATATTCTGTCTGACAGACGGCATAGTTTAACACCAGATAATTTGAAAAAAATGCTAGTAATTATGTGCAACCAGGCAACTTTGGTCATTTAATGTAGTATACCTTCATATTATCATTTTTAACCATATTTTGATATTGGAAATAAATGCCTTTTTATGCCTTTATTTGTCAATAAATGCCTTTTTCGGGCCTTTTTTGTAATTTTATTATGCCTTTTTGCCTGCCTATTTCAGAGTTTTTTAGTGCCTAAACATCCTGGCTCTACTGATAAGGAACAACAGATGTGTTTTGTTTATTCAGCCTTTGGAGGAGTGGCAACTTAAAAATGATTTTCAAGGTCATGTGAGCCTTGCTTTACAACAAAAGCTCCCATTAGAAGATGGAAGGAAAAATAGTATAAACGAAGGGCAATCTGAGACATCAGCAACAACAACCTTCTCAAGAAGGAGTGACCTGAGTTGCAAGTCCCCAACCACCAGAGTGAATCTGGCCAATTCATTCAGACGGGTAATATCTGAGTCCATGAGTTTTCTGATTTAGTTTAAGTGATACGTTGGAATAGTAAAGCAAATAACAAGAGGATTTTGAATGCAAGATTCAGATTCAGATTCAATTTTAATTGTCATTGTCAGTGTACAGTACAGAGACAACGAAATGCATTAAATGCAAGATAGCAGAAGAAGAGCAAAAGAATCAACTGTAGACACAAAATGCTGGAGAAATTCAGCGGGTGAGGCAGCATCTATGGAGAGAAGAATTGGGTTATGTGTCGGGTTGAGACCCTTCTTCAGACTGATGTCGGGGGGGGCAGGAAAAAGATAGAAAGTGGGTGAAGACAGTAGGACTTGTAGGAGAACTGGGAAGGGGGAGGGGAAGGAGGGAGAAAGCAAGGGTTATCTGAAATTAGGGAAGTCTGTGTTCATACCGCTGGGGTGTAAACTACCCAAGCAAAATATGAGGTGCTGTTCCTCCAATTTGTGCCGGGCCTCACTCTGACAATGGAGGAGGCCCAGGACAGAAAAGTCACAGTAGGAATGGGAGGGGGAGTTGAAGTGCTGAGCAACCGGGAGATCAGGTTGGTTATGACGACTGAGCGGAGGTGTTCAGTGAAACGATTGCCGAGCCTGCGCTTGGTCTCGCCGATGTAGAGAAGTTGACACCTGGAACAGCGGATACAGTAGATGAGGTTGGAGGAGGTGCAAGTGAACCTCTGCCTGACCTGGAAATACTTTTTGGGTTCTTGGATGGAGTCGAGGGGGGACAATTGTTGCGTCTCCTGCAGTTGCAGGGGAAAGTACCCAGGGATTTGGGTGGGAAGGGACAAATTGATCAGGTAGTTATGGAGGGAACGGTCTCTGCGGAAAGCCGAAAGGGGTGGGTATGGGAAGATGTGGCCAGTACTGGAATCCCGTTGGAGGTGGCGAAAGTGTCAGAGGATTATATGTTGTATGCAACGGCTGATGGGGTGGAAGTTGGGGAAAAGGGGAACTCTGTCCTTGTTACGAATAGGGGAAGGGGGAGTAAGAACAGAGCTGTGGGATTTAGAGGGGACCCTAGTGAGAGCCTCATCTAAACACAGTTTGAACAGGCTTGTCAGGAATAAGAGAGAGTAGTTAGAATGTGTGAGGCTGCCAAGCAGGAGACCGCAGCAGCAGTAGAAAACTGTGTAAACCTACAGGCAGCAATAAAAGCACTCCATCAGGTAGGACGGGAAGATAAGTATAAACCAGCAGATCATGTCATGCGCCAACATGAAACTGACAAGTTAAAGGCGCAGCTCTCAGTTCAAAGATGTATGGTGCACTTTCAGAACTGCAGAATAAGTTGAGGGGAGAATGAAGTAGATTGGGGAGAGTTGGAAGAAATAGCCTGGAGATATGGAGAGAAATATGGAGGGGGAAACAGAAAACAAGTGTATGATTTGGGATCTCTGCCCCCCATGATGAAAATCATGGCATAGCACCATCTGTACCCATCAAATCTGCTCTTATGAATCAATTTACCACAAGCCAGACAGTTCCTGCAACAAAATGCACAGGCAACCCAGAGGGAAATAACATATACAGTAGCAGACCATTTACGGAGGAATAGCTGTATGAAAGAGGAAAAAGTCAACAATCAGCACAGGCTCCAGAAAGCTCGAATCTTACCCCTCCATAGAAAAACACAGGGCATAATGTGGCGATATGAAGGTCAGCGTATAGTGCAACAGAGATCATAAAAGTGAGGTGTGGAAACAAAGAAGATAGACACAAAATGTTGGAGTAACTCAGCGGGCCAGGCAGCATCTCTGGAGAAAAAGAATAGGTGATATTTCGGTCGAGACCCTTCTTCAGACTGAAAGAAGGGGTTGGGGGTGTGGAAAAAGCTGGAGGCGAGAAAAGATCAGGACCAATCAAGGCCGGCCACAAATAAACTCAGGTGCCCTGGTGGGCCCATTATTGTCTTGAGAAGGTGTGAACAAGAAGGATATGATGTGGAGAGCTGAGAAACTGCAAAAACGAGGAGGAAAGGGACAAGGGGGGAGGACAGTGTAAGTAGAAGACACTTAAAATTAGAGAATTCAATGTTCATACTGCTGGGTTGTAAACTACCTAAGCAAAATATGAGGTCACTCTGGCACTCTGGCAATGGACGAGGCCCAGGACAGAAAGGTCAGTGTGCGAATGAAAAGTTGAGTTGAAATAGTTGGCAACCAAGAGATCCCGTAGGCCTTGGCAGACTTACACAGTATACACTGAAATGGTCACTGACTACATTTTGTCACGCCGATGTACAAGAGCCCACATCAGGAACTCCGGATGCAGTATATGAGATTAGAGGAGGAGGTACATGTAAACCTCTGTCTAACCATCACCTCCCCAGGTACATTCCCCTGCAACCACAGGAGATGCAACACATTTCCTTATACCTCCTTCCTCGACACCATCTGGGGACCCTGACAATACTTTCAGGTTAAACACATCAGGTGATACCCTGTAGAGGTAATAGGTTCAGCAGTATTCTATTTGCCTTAATTTTATGGTATACCATGGATGGTACCTCACTAAATTATTTTTGAAATGCATATATACCACACCCATTTTTTCCTCTGCAAGCCAAATCAGCAGGAAGAATACATTTCACATATTTGACCAACCTGAATGACGAATTATAAGGGAGCAGAATATCTGGTAGATAGAGGGACATTCCATGTGTCTGATTGATTTAATGCAAAATCTTATGTTCAGGGAGGATTTACATTGGTTGGCACAGTGAAAACTTTGTATACAAGTATGGCCACTTGAAGTTCAATAGGAATACATATGATTGAGAACAAAAGGGTGTAAACAACAGATTATATGGATAAAATGTGCTGTGATGATTTTAGCTATCATTGCAATTAGCTAATGGGATATGTTGACTGGTAACATATGCCTCTTGACCTCAGCTCTCTTGGAGGTAGCATATCCAACATGTGAAACGCTTCTATTAGTTTAATTAGTGAGCAATGCTAATTAGCTGTGCTAATATGAACTAATATAGTAAACTTGTGAACTGAGCACATCCTAACAAGGTTATTGATGGATGGGGTAATTAAAGAAGCAATGATATCCAGACATATAGGGGGTAGAATGTAATTGGAATCATTTCATCTGAAAATTGTTCAATCGATCATCCAAATCTGGCAGCAAAAGAAATGTTGGGAATAGAAGAATTAGCTCTTAGGGCTAATGGAATCAAGGGATATGGGGAGAAAGCAGGAACGAGGTACTGATTTTGGAAGATCAACCATGATCATATTGAATGGTGATGCTGGCTTGAAGGGCCAAATAGCCTACTCCTGCACCTATTTTCTATGTTTCTATGTAAAGAAGAAGGAACTAAGAAGGGAATTCACTCACTAACATCATGGAGCTTGCGATCCCTTTGCCGAGGATCAAAGCTCCAACTGCAGGGCCTGCGGACTTTAACATCGTGAAGCTTGCGGTCTCTGGGAAGAAGAGGCCGACTCAGGAGCTCCATGACGCGGAGAGAGTTTCAACGGCCGCGACGCAGGAGTTTCGATCACCCCAACTTTGATCGTCGGCTGCAGGAGCTTTGATCGCCTGACTGCAGATGGTTTGACTGCCCCGATTGCGGGAGAACAAAGAGGAAGAAGATTTAACTTTATTGCCTTCCATCACAGTGAGAAATATGGAAAACACTGTGGTGGATGTTTATGTTAACTTTTGTTGATTTTCACTTGGTATGGCTGTATGGTAACTCAAATTTCACTGTACCGTCAGTCAGTCAGTCAGTCAGTCAGTCAGTCAGTCAGTCAGTCAGTCAGTCAGTCAGTAAGTTTATTGGCCAAGTATTCACATACAAGAAATTTGCCTTGGTGTTCCGCCCACAAGTAACAACATGACATACAGTGACCGTTACGAATGACTCGGATGATCAGCCATGATCATATTGAATGGTGGTGCAGGCTCGAAGGGCCAAATGGCCTACTCCTGCACCTATTTTCTATGTTTCTATGACTCAGAAAACAACAAACATTAATGATAATAAAACATTAATGATAAAACAGCATTGATCAAGCATGCGAACTAACAAAATATCAGATCAAAGGGAGGCGACAGATTTTTGGCTGTTGAGTATTGCAACTACTGGTGGATAAAAACTGTTTTTATGTCTGGTTGTGACAGCTTTAACAATCTGGAGTCGCCTTCCAGAGGGAAGTGATTCAAAGAGTTTATGGCCAGGGTGAGGGGGGTCAGAGATGATCTTGCCCGCTCGCTTCCTGGCCCTTGCAATGTACAGTTCATCAATGGAGGGCAGGTTGCAGACAATAACGATGGCCATGTAGAATTGGACCATCATTGCCTGTGGCAGATTGTGCTTCCTCAGCTGCTGTAGGAAGTACATCCTCTGTTGTGCCTTTTTAACTGTGGAGTCGATGGTAGCCCCCCCCCCCCACATAAGGTCCTTGGAGATGATGGTTCCCAGGAACTTAAAAGACTCCACAGATTTGACTGCGGTGTTGTTGATGGTGAGTGGGGTGAGGGGAGGGGGAGCTCTCCTAAAGTCTACAATCAATTCCACTGTCTTAAGAACATTGAGCTCTAGGTTGTTGCTATGGCACCAGGATGCCAGCTGTGACACGTCCTGTCTGTAGGCAGATTCCTCCCCATCCTGGATCAGTCCAATCAGGGCTGTGTCATCCGCAAACATGAGAACCTTGACAGATGTGGCTGTGGAGGTGCAGTCGTTGGTGTAGAGAGAGTAGAGGAAAGGAGAGGGTACACAGCCTTGCAGTGCTCCTAAGCTGAGGGTCTGTGTGTTCGAGATGTGCTTTCCCAGCCTCACATGCTGCTTCCTGTCTGTCAGTAAACTGGTGATCCACCAACAGAGGGGTTCAGGCACAGCCAACTCTGAAAGTTTGGAGGTTACACAAAAAAGCTGGAGAAACTCAGCGGGTGCAGCAGCATCTATGGAGCGAAGGAAATGGGCAACGTTTCGGGCCGAAACCCTTCTTCAGACTAATCTAGCCCGAAACGTTGCCCATTTCCTTCGCTCCATAGATGCTGCTGCACCCGCTGAGTTTCTCCAGCTTTTTTGTGTAACCTTCGATTCTCCAGCATCTGCAGTTCCCTCTTAAACTCTGAAAGTTTGGAGTGTAGTAGCTCTGGCACAATGGTGTTGAATGCAGAGCTAAAATCAACAAACAGGATGCTTGCATAGGTCGTCTGGTGGTCCAGGAGCTGTAGGATGAAGTGCAGGCCCAGGTTGACTGCATCATCCACAGATCTATTGGCCTGATATGTAAACTGCAGAGGGTCTAGCAGGGAGTTTGTGATATTTATCAACTTGGCCAGCACAAGCCTTTTGAGTGTCTTTATGACTACAGAGGTCAGTGCGACAGGCCTGTAGTCATTAAGACAAGTAATCCTGGCCTTTTGGGGTACAGGGACAATAGTGGTGACTTTGAAGCAGGCAGGGGCAGTACATGTTTGCAGGGACTGGTTAAAAATGTTTATATATACAGACATTTGTTTGGCACAGAGCTCTGTTTGGCACAGAGCTTAAGAGTAGAGGGGGAAACATTGTCAGGTCCTGGAGTTTTCCAGCTTTTTTGTCCTCTGAAAAGCTTCTCCACATTCTATTTTTATTGTTGATGATGGAGAAGTGATGTTGTGCAGCTCTGAGGGTGTGAGTGATTGGGTGTGAAGTGGTGATTGGAGGGAGGTGGATGTAGAAGAGCCCAGTCTTTGCAGAATGAGTTCAGGCTGTGAGTGGGTGTGAAGTGTTGGTTGGGGTGGGAAATCGTCCAGTAATTGGTACATGAGACAATAAACTGACCTTAAAACTTTGAAACATTTTTCTTTGTTCCATCATGTCTAGATTAATCCTTAAATTATTTGGCAGAATTAATACTACGTTTTCTTTTGCTGTTGTGAAACCCATTCGTGAGTTTATAAAGATGTTAATAGATCCAGGGCTTTCCTCAGAATACCTCTGCTTGATAATGGCCAGTGTACTAAACAGTATGACCTTCACGTGAGGACAACTCTCATTGGCAGAGAAGGGAAGATAAAGCATTTTACAGCAAACAGACAACATTTAGATAAAGATGGCCAAGCAAATATTACATGTATGCAAAGGCCAGGGTCACTGCCTCAATTAAATTACCATGGATCTTGTGTAGTTTTACAAAATAAGGAATGTTTGCAACACACACAAGCAACATAAGGAAGCAGTGAATGGAATTGATCTCCTTTACAAATGAGAGCTGACTTCTCAAAATGAATCCCAGGCCAAATTATGTTGAAAGTTATCCAGTGTTTATATCACAAGGTAATTGCAGTGATAGGTAATCAATAGCAGAGATGGGAAATAACTCTCCCAAATGATTGCTGGAGTGAGTACAAACTGAATTAAAGTATCAGTAGTTTTTAATGCATGCTACCTTAATTTTCTTTGCCACTGGGATGATAGTTGGCTTCTTGAATCAGGTGGGGACCTCAGAATGGAGTGTTGAAAATGGCTGTGAATACCTCTGCCAACTGATCTGCATAAGTGTGGAGGAGATGGCCAGGGCCTCCTCCAGTCTGGTTGCTTTCTGGGGATTCACTCATAAAGGCACCTCTTTTATTTGCAACATCTGTATTTGTTGAATATTAATAAACTCCTTAAGCTATTGTGGGTTGTGCTGCTCCTGACGCCTTGTTGAGTTTAACCCCATCCATACTGATTGGGCTGAATGTAGAGAATGCATGTAAATACTTGTTTTATCTTTATCCTTTTTTGAAAAGTCAGTTGCTTTTGTAAAATACTAATTAGGGAAACATTATAAGCTAGGGCTTTCTAGTAGGTTAAAAATAATGAATCCTATATTTCTATAGCCATCTCTTTTAAAATCTAAGGATGTAGGAACAAGGTCCAAAGATATTTCTTGACTAATAATAATCAAGGTAATTTTGCATAGTCCCCTTAACTAGAAGCATTGTGTTAGTCATGGGAACAGCAAGACATAATAAATGCAATGGGAAACAGACTAGGAGCATGTGTAAGAACTAAATTATTTTTAGCATGGTTAGATATATAAATATACTAGACTAAGTGGGACCTGTTGGGTCCCAGCATCACATGGGAGGGCTGATCTCCCAACGCAATATTCCACCTCTCCACCAATTGTAATTATGGTGGCAAATATGGGTGTTGTGGGCAGAAGGGATTCTTGGGCTGGTGGCTCAGTCAATCAAGCCTGTTGTGCTGGCGGCTCACTCACTCACGGCTGGTGGGCTGGCAGTTGACTCATGGCTATTCCTTGAAATTCCATGTCAAGCACAGTGCAAGGCCACCAAATTCAAGTACAGTTTCTTACCACTTCAAGCAAGGTGCAAGGCCACTAAATTCAAGTGCAGTTTCCTACCACTTCAAGCAGGGTGCAAGGCCACCAAATTCAAGTGCAGTTTCATACCATTTCAAACAAGGTGCAACGCCACTAAAGACAGCGAGCCGTGACCTCTCCCTCCTCCATCTTGCAAAGACGGAGCAATGCCCACACTTCTGGGATTTATAATCCCTCCTCCCTTCATGGCGTAATTGACAGGAGTGAGAATCTCAACAACTTTTAAACACTAATAACTCTTTTATATTTAATCGATGGGAACAATCTTCAGCACCTGATGAGCAGAGGGGGACTCTGAGTAAGGTAGCCAAAAATCACAGCCATACGGGTAGCATATTTATAATATCAATATAAAGCACAAACAGGAAGTGGTCAAGAATAGACTTTTAATTATTAGTGAGGGCAAGGCAACTTTAATTAGGCAAGGCAACTTTAATTGGGCAAGGCAACTTTAATTGGGCAAGGCAACTTTAATTGGGCAAGGCAACTTTAAGTGGGCAAGGCAACTTTAAGTGGGCAAGGCAACTTTAAGTGGGCAAGGCAACTTTAAGTGGGCAAGGCTACCTTAAGTGGGCAAGGCTACCTTAAGTGGGCAAGGCAACCTTAAGTGGGCAAGGCAACTTTAATTGGGCTAGGCAACTTTAATTGGGCAAGGCAACTTTAGTTGGGCAAGGCAACTTTAATTGGGCAAGGCAACCTTAAGTCAAGTCAAGTCAAGGCAAGTTTATTTGTCACATACACATACTTTAATTGGGCAAGACAACTTTAATTGGGCAAGGCAACTTTAATTAGGCAAGGCAACTTTAATAAGGCAACGCAGCTTTAGCAATTGCATACCAAAGGCAACACAGCTTGTGGAGTCGACAGCTCGTGCTGGATAGAGCTGTTAGAAGCGGACAGAACAGCAGTTAGAGTAGTAGGGAGATATTGTATCGGGGTATCGGCCGACGGCCTGTATAGGTCCGGTAAACGGTGCTCTGGCAATATTCCCTGCTGTTACAAAATGACAGGCAAGAGTGGGTCTAGTGGTATGGAGGCCAGTGGAGGAGAGGATAATGAAGGAAATGTTGAGAAGGAGTGGGAAACCGTGGGAGCACGGGGTAGTCCCAGGAAGAGCAGCCGTAAAAGAAGGAAAAGCAATATTGGTGGATCGGAGAGTGAAGACAAGGAACCAGAAAAGGAAATTTTGTTAAATGTAGTGGTGAGGTTTGAAGGAGAACGAGGAGTAAAGAACATAGAGCCAATGAAGCTGACAAAAATAATCAGAGCCCAGGTTGGGGAAGTAAAGTATGCAAGAGTGCTGGAAGATGGAAACATGCTAATAGGGTGCAACAGTGAGACTCAAGTTGAAAAGTCAATGAAAATGAACAAGATTGACAAAATCAAAATAATCAAAGTAGTGAGAGTGGGAGAACGGAGGAGGGCAGGGTGTAAAGGGGTTATCTATGGAATACCTCTCAAAGTCAATATGAGTGAACTGGTTCAGGAACTCAGAAAGAGATGTGAATTAATTATGAATGCCAAAAGAATGATCAAAGGAGCAAAGAAAACTGAGTCAGTCCTGCTTGAATTCAAGACAGAATCCCTTCCAAAAGTGGTCCATTTTGGATTCATGCGATATAGTGTAAGAGAGTACATACCCAAACCAATGAAGTGCTTCAAATGTCAGAAATTTGGGCATATAGCTAAAATGTGCAAGGGGGCGAGGAAATGCGCAAGGTGTAGTGGGGACCATGAATATGGTCAGTGTGGAGAGGGGGTCAGACCAAAGTGCTGTAATTGTGGAGGAGAGCATTGTGTGGCTTACTGGGGCTGTGAGGTGATGAAACGTGAAGCTGAAGTACAAAACATAAGAGTGAAGGAAAAGGTCTCCTATGCAGAGGCAGCAAAAAGGGCTGACCCTACAAAACAGATGAATGAAAGAAGGATCAGGAGGGAGCAAGAAATGGGCATAATGGAAACAATAAAAGAAAAAGAAAAGAGTATATGGAAAGAAAAGAAAAACCTGGTTATATTTATAGCAGGAGTAATAAATGCGACAGCAGAAGTAAAATCCAAAACAGAAAGGATCCAAATCATTGTAAAGGCTGCAGTCCACCACTTGGGCATGGCAGGATTGAAGTGGGAGGAAATACATGATGGTCTCAGTATCCAGGCAAGCCAAGAGTCAACATGTGTGGGTTAATAATATTAATGTTAATCCTACAATGGAATGCAAGAAGCTTGTTAGCCAATGGGCAAGACTTTAAGCAATTCATAGACAGTAGGAAGGAAAAACCAGATGTCGTATGTATCCAGGAAACCTGGTTGAAACCAAGTTTAGATTTTGTTCTATATGATTATGTTGCAGTGAGATGTGATAGGGGAAATGGGGGAGGAGGGGGTTGTGCCACTTTCATTAAAAAAAGGGATACCATACAAGGTATTAGGAATTGGGCAGGAACAGGAATATGTGGCAATAGAAGTGTGGTCTGAGAGGAGGAAAATAGTGGTAATAAATTACTATAATCCATGTAAGCAATTAGAGGTCAATAAGTTACAGGAAGTAGAAGGCCAGAGCAAATCTAATGTTATTTGGTGTGGGGACTTTAACGCACATAATACATTATGGGGCAGTGGAAAGTCAGATAATAATGGACAGGTAATTGAGGAATTATTAAATGATGGTAATCTAATATGACTAAATGATGGAAAGAAGACCAGGGTAGATGTTAGGACAGGGAAGGAGTCTGTGTTGGACCTTACACTGGTTTCTAATAGGATTGCTGCTAAATGTAACTGGGAAGTATATGAAAAGGGTACCATAGAAAGTGATCATCATCCTATACTATGCAAAATAAATATTACTTTAACTATGAGTAAAGAAAACAGAAGTGGACGATGGGTGTTTGGAAAGGCTAATTGGGAGAAATTTAAGGAGGAAAGTGATAGATATGTAAAACCGATACAAGAAGAGACAGATATAGAAAACTTTGAGAATAAATTGTCAGAAGGTATCAAAAGAGCAGCATTAGTTTCCATACCTAAAAGTAAAGGAAGATCAAAATGGAAAGCTGTGCCATGGTGGGACAATAAATGTAGAGGTGGTGGTGAATAGAAACAGAGCATTCTGATTATTAAAAAGAACTCATAACTACCAACACATGATTAATTACAAACAGGCTCAGGCAATTGTAAGGAGGACTATAAGACAAACAAAAAGAGCATATTGGAGGAAGTATTGTGATTCAATTGGAAACACAACACAGGTAGGGGACATATGGGGGATGATTAAAAAAATGGAAGGTGATAAAAGGGAGTGGAGTTATCCTATCTTAACAAATGGAGATCAAACTGTAGTCTCAAATAAAGACAAAGCAGAACTAATAGTTAACACTTTTAGTAGGGTTCACAGCTCCCGCAACTTGTCAGATGAAGGATGAAGAGGTAGGGAAAGAACAAGAGAGGAAAATGTTGAGGCCTTACAAAGGAAAGGTATCACAGAGGACAAGTACAATATTCCATTTAATTTGGGGGAGCTAAAGAGAGCTCTGGCCAAGTGTAAGAACTCAGCTCCAGGGAAGGATGATATTTGTTACATAATGATAAAGCATCTAAGTGAGGAGGGACTCCAAAAGATACTTGCACTATATAACAAGGTGTGGGAAGAAAGGCGAATACCGGAGAGGTGGAAGGAAGCAATCATTGTGCCTATTAGGAAACCAGGGAAAGATGCAAGTAATCCAGTACATTATAGACCTATAGCTTTAACAGCACACATGTGTAAACTGATGGAAAGAATGGTAAATGAAAGATTAATGCATCTAATGGAAGAAAACGGTATAGTGGCTAATTATCAGAGTGGCTTTAGAAAAGGGAGAGGTACTAATGATCCAGTTCTGTGCTTGGAAGATGATATAAGGAAAGCACAAGTTAAAAAATAATCTGTAGTTACCGTATTTTTTGATGTAGAGAAGGCTTATGATATGTTGTGGAGAGAAGGTCTTCTAATAAAGCTGCATTTAATGGGAGTAGGAGGAAATATTTTTAACTGGATAATGGATTTTCTTAACGGTAGAAGTATCCAAGTTAAAATAGGGTCAGACATCTCTAGTAAATGTGTAGTCGAGAATGGAACTCCCCAGGGAAGTGCGATAAGCCCGATTCTATTCTCAATCATGATCAATGATATATTTGCAAACATTCAACCAGAGATGGGGCAATCGCTCTTTGCAGATGATGGCAGCCTATGGAGAAAGGGGAAGAATATAGATTTTATCGTGGAAAAAATGAAGCAAGGGATAGCCCAGGTGGAAGAGTGGGGAGTGAAATGGGGTTTTAAATTCTCTATAGAGAAGACAAAGACAATGGTTTTCACAAGGAAGAAAATTAAAGAGGATGTCCAGTTAAATCTATACGGCAACAATTTGGAAAGAGTAAAAGATTTCCGTTTCCTGGGAGTCCATTTTGACTCCAGATTAACATGGAGGGTCCACATTACAAAAATAATTGGAAAATGCAAAAAAGCCATCAATGTAATGAGATGCTTAGCAGGTTTAGAGTGGGGTACAGATATATTATCTCTTAAACATATATATGTATCACTGATCAGATCCAGACTAGAGTATGGCAGTATAGTTTATGGATCAGCATCTAAGTCAGTGTTGTCCTTGTTGGACAAAGTCCAAGCGGAAGCTCTAAGAATCTGTATAGGAGGTGTGCGGACGTCACCTGTGTGCACTACAGGTGGAATCTGGGGAGATGCCGTTGAGACTGCGCCGCAGACAACTAATGGCTAATTACTGGCTAAGCCTTAAGGGTCATGGAGAGAACCACCCAACAAAACAGGTAGTACAGGAGTGCTGGGAGAGAGGAGTGGCTCAGTCTGGAAGCTTCGGCTGGGTTGGAGGAGGTGTGGCAAGGGACATGGAAGTAAAGGACAAAGAGTTCTGCCCTGCAGTATTGTGGCCATCTGTCCCAATATGGTTACTGAACATCCCAAAAGTTGATCTGGAGATATGGGAGGCAAAAAGGAGGGAAAAAAATTCAGACCTAAAAACAGAATACCATAACCATATATTAATAGATACAGGGAACACCTCTTAATCTTCACAGATGGATCAAAGGACCCAGTAGCTGAAACAACAGGGGCAGCTGTGGTAGTGCAAGGGATGAATGTTGAGATTTGCAAAAGAACAAATAACTATTTGGCAGTATATACAGTGGAACTGTACGCTATTTTGATGGCAGTTCGGTGGACAGGTAACAATAACAGGTGCAAACATGCAAAATATTAATATGTAGCGACTCATTGTCTGCAATCTAGAGTATTGGACGTAGTGCATGAAATTCTACTACTATTAAGCCCATAGCTGGTTCCCTCGTCGGGCCTCGCAAATCCTCCGGCAGGAAGCCTCTGGAACAAGAGGTTCCTGCAAGGAATAAAACAGGTAAGAAATACAAGCTTACCTGAAGTTTAAACTTACCGCGCTGTAGGAGCTCCTGCTGCTCCAACCGGTCGCCTGCACCAATGCGTCTGACGTAATGACGCACGTGCGGCTGAACGGACTCGTCACGTAGTCAGTCACGTGACTCCAAAGTAAAATCAGACTCGAGGGGTTGAGGAATCAAATGCTGCAGATTTTTTTTAAATTCAGAGATCAGTGGCCTGGAATCTTATTACTCATCATCTAACCATATAACAATTACAGCATGGAAACAGGCCATCTCGGCCCTTCTAGTCCGTACCGAACACTTATTCTTCCCTAGTCCCATCTACCTGCACTCAGACCATAACTCACCATTCCTTTCCCTTACATATACCTATCCAATTTATTTTTAAATGATAAAATCGAACCTGCCTCCACCACTTCCACTGGAAGCTCATTCCACACAGCTACCACTCTCTAAGTAAAGAAGTTCCCCCTCATGTTACCCCTAAACGTCTGTCCCTTAATTCTCAAGTCATGTCCTCTTGTTTGAATCTTCCCTACTCTCAATGGGAAAAGCTTATCCACATCAACTCTGTGTATCCCTCTCATCATTTTAAAGACCTCTATCAAGTCCCCCCTTAACCTTTTGTGTTCCAAAGAATAAAGACCTAACTTGTTCAACCTTTCTCTGTAACTTAGTTGCTGAAACCCAGGCAACATTCTAATAAATCTCCTCTGTACTCTCTCTATTTTGTTGACATCCTTCCTATAATTAGGTGACCAAAATTGGCCTTACCAATGCCTTGTACAATTTTAACATTACATCCCAACTTTTATACTCAGTGCTCTGATTTATAAAGGCCAGCACACCAAAAGCTTTCTTTACCACCCTATCTACATGAGATTCCACCTTCAGGGAACTATGCACAGTTATTCCTAGATACCTCTGTTTAACTGCATTCTTCAATTCCCTACCATTTACCATGTACGTCCTATTTTGATTTGTCCTGCCAAGATGTAGCACCTCACTTATCAGCATTAAACTCCATCTGCCATCTTTCAGCCCACTCTTCCAACATGCATAAATCTCTCTGCAGACTTTGAAACTCTACGTCATTACCCGCAATCCCACCTATCTTAGTCTCATCGGCATACTTACTAATCCAATTTACCACACCATCATCCAGATCATTGATGTACATGACAAACAACAGTGGACCCAACACAGATCCCTGTGGCACCCCACTCGTCACTGGCCTCCAACCTGACAAACAACCATCCACCATTACTCTCTGGCATCTCCCATTCAGCCACTGTTGAATCCATCTTGCTACTCCACCATTAATACCCAACCATTGAACCTTCTTAACCAACCTTCCATGAGGAACCTTGTCAAAGGCCTTACTGAAGTCCATGTACACAACAGGGCTGCATAAATGGGATGTTGTGTCTATGGCAGTGCCGGCCTATTGCTCTAGGCCGCGCCAGCAGCGCCTTGTAATAGGGCTGCTTAAATGTATGGCAGCAGCACCTGTAGAAGGGCTGCATAATGTCTCCCTCATGGAAGAGGTGAGTTTACCGGGGCATTTCTGACCCTGAATGGTGGGCCTGTTGGAGAGGCCGCGCTAGCAGCGCCTTGTAGTAGGGCTGCTTGATGTCTCCCTCATGGAGGAGGTGAGCTTACTGGGGCATTTTCTGACCCTGAAGTGTGGGCCTGTTATAGAGGCTGCACCACCAGCGCCTTGTCGTATGGCTGCTTAATTTCTCCCTTATGGAAGAGGAGAACATGCGGGGTCAGTGTAAATCTGATGCCGAGACTGAGGGTATAGCGTGGAGCATACCTCAAGGGATGAAGGGCACATGTCAGAGGTACGATTCCTGGTAGCAAGATGCCATCCCAACACCATGCCGTGAACACCGCTATCAGGGGACGTTAGAGCCACCCACCGAATCTTCTATTAAGATAAGACCTATTCCACAGGCGAAACCTGAAGGACGAAGCATAAGCTGTTGGACCAATTAGGCCAAAGACAAGGAAGGATTCATAGTTTAGGGGACAATGCACCCCACGGCTTCATCGGCAGGAAGCAGTTCCCTGAAGCTGGTAGCAGCATGAAAGCTGACCAGAGTTACTCTACTATTAAGTGACCACGAGCAAGTTGGTAAGATTTACAATTGTTTGTACAATACATAAATGATTGAGATTGTGGGTTAAAGAGTGATTGAGCAAACATGTATAGATGCATGCTCAACTTCATGTTGATACACTATGATGTGGCATATGATAAGCACGAGGGTGCAATCAAGTAAAAAATCCTGTAATGGGTACATAATCTCATTTGCCACTGGAGTATCATTAAGTACAGATCAATGACAACACAGAATGCGTGTTGGACCACACAGTATTTATGAAATTCTGATTCAATGCAACACCGAATAGAGATATGTTGTTTTCATGCTAATTCAAAGGTTGTAAAAATGTGTGGCATAAAAGTGGCGAAAGATGCATTCTCGCTACAAACATGAGGAATGGTCTTTTATGTCTTCCTCCATTTTGCGTTATGAGTCGGGTCTTGAAATAAAGTCATCAAGAGCCCGCTTTAGGTTCCAGCTGGTGAATTGGCCTATGCAGTTTGATTCCCGATTTGTCGGGATTAATAACAATGCAACCTTATATGGTTATTTTAAATGTAACTTGCTGGTTCAGCCTGTGGCTCGGGAAATTATCCGTTGCATGATAAAATCAATTTATGTTCTACAGATTCTCAATAGACTGCTTATGGATTGGGTTGTCACACTATTTTTATATGTATTCACAGTGCTGGAATGGTACCAAAAATCGGTACTTTGCTGCTTCAGGAGATGGGAAGCGTTTGTTTAATGCTCATGTTACATTTAAAATGGTACAGATTCTGAGCTATTGCAGTTTATTTAAATGGTCTTTGACAATATTGAGTTATAGGGTCATTAACTGTACCAAGGTGCTTTCCATCAGACTTACTGCAACTAACGAGGTCCACTTTGTTGGGTTCACCTCAGATATCGAGATAGCAAAGGATATCTTTTACACAAGTTTTCCCAGGACAAGTACAATGCAGTATGGGAGGTTGACATTGTGTTAATACTATTTCACCAGGCCAGCTACATTCTTAGCTTTGACCGGACCTCATTAGGTAGTTATCCTCCTGGCGCTGGTTAGCACAACAGGTCACTCGCTACATCATTGTGAGAGGAGAGGATGATTACATCTGCAAATATATGTACAAAATTTTGAGATTTTAAAAATCAAGTCTGCAATCAGATAAAGCATAATCAAGTATCCCATCAGATAGAGCATAAAAAGAAGTTTAATTTGACACCTAATTCACTTTCATATCTCAAGTATTAAAAAAGTTATGGCCATTTTCATACTCGGAAATTAGCATCTTGTTCCCTATTGATTTTTTATGGACATAACAAAAAAGCTGTGATCGTGGACAGTCAAAAGCCCATAACTTTCTTAAAAATTAAGAGAACTGAATGAAATTTTCAGTTATCATAGATTGAAGCATTCTGAAACAAATATAAATCAATCTTACTTGGATGACCTGAAATTAAAGCATATAATTAGTTAGTTACCCAATTGGAGCTAATTTCAAACTTCGATTACTAGATCTAAACATCTATCTATTTCTTAATAAATGATTAACATTTTTAAATAGCCCAAGTGTCCAAATAATATTCACAAATAATTCACAATAAAACATAATTTTTAAATCTCATTTACATTAATTTATAGGCCAAATGGAAGGAATTTAGTGTTCAATTTCTGTAAATTAAAGTCAATTTAAATCAGCTTTCTAGTGGGATCCTGTGAACGCGCTGGTTTAGAACGTTCACATTGCGCTAGATTTGTACCCTCAAATGCCCAGAAAAATACGGTGGGATATAATGGGGCCAAAATGCAACTTTAAACTTTGTATAAAGGGATCTTAAGAAGCACTTTTTAATGTAAAAATAAACAGCCTACTTTCTGTTGTGTGCTGTATGTGACCCTGCCGGTTGCCGGTGGTCGCGGGTTTAGAGGTTAATTTTTAAACTACTACAACAATTATATAAAGCCTTTAAAACTAATAATAGCTAAAGTGACGGAATATTCCAGCGATTTTCCATTAATAATTAACTGGGCTGAACATCCTCGATTGGAACAGCCTAGGGAAAATCGCGTTTTAAACCCGCCCCCTCTAAACGTTGCCAAAATCGCGTACACCCGCAGCGACAGATTTTCAGCGACGCTTCAGGTAGGCTTTGCAACATACCTAATATATGCATAGTATTTTATGCTATCATTTATTTAAGCAGAGTAGTAGGGGTGTCAGGTCTCAAAATAGTCACACATATACAACAATACATCAAGGTCACCGGAGCCTTCGAGACTCTGAACTAACTATGATTGGTTTTTGAGTGAAAGTATTTAGTGATTCAAATAGATGTTGTTTGGTTCTTTGCTTAATCAACCCTCAGCCATTTCTTAATACCAGGCAGTATGAATCAGATTGGCTGAAGATTGCTTTCCATGATGGTGACCTCAGGAGAAGTTTACATCATCTTGTGACTACAGGAAATAAATCACTGGTGAAGCATCAAACTATGAAATTATCCTAAATAACTCCTGCAGTAATTTCCTCAGACTGCAATCATTGATCTTCGAAAACTTCAACCATATTCCTTTTATCTTGGAATATCTCCAGCAAATGGAAAGTTCTCTCTTTGATTCCCATTAACTACGGTTTTACAAAGGCACTTTGATGTGACACTCAGTGAAATATTACCTTGATGTCAGGTGCAGTCACTCTCAGATCGCTTTTGGAGCTGAGCTTGTTTTGTCCTTTGCTTAGCCCGAGTTTGTAATGAGAGACACACTAAGAGACACAGATCTTGAACTCAAAGCAAAGTACTAGAGGAATTAAGTAAAGCCAGTGGTATCTATGGAGAGGCTGTAATGAGGTCTGGAGCCAGTGAACCCAACAAATTCAAATTGGCAACACAAAGAACTGCGATCCTGGAATCCTGAGCAAAACACAGTCTGGAATAACTCAATGGGTCAGGCAGCATTAATGGTAGTTTTGGGTCAGGGCCCTTTGTTGGAATGACTGTAGTGGAGGGAGAAAGCTGGAAAAGTGGTGGGCGCCGGATAAATTATGATACCAAGATCCATTACTTTTGTGATATCAGAGAAAACGGTAATTAATAGTTTTGAAATTATCCTGCTCTTTCTCAAACATACAAAAGAAACAGGATAGAATATGTGTGCTTGCAGGTTGAGTCATAAATTTGTGCAAGGCATACCAATGCAGAGTGTTATGGGGCTGTCCCAATTACGCAACTTTTTGGCCGACTGCCGGCACTACAGGTCGTTGCAGGTTGCTGAAAATGTTCAACATGTTGAAAATCCAGCGGCGACCAGACCAAGGTACGACTCTTTGGGCGACTTCTCACGACCATACAGGGTGTCATCTGCATGGTCGTAAATAGTCTTCGCACCCGCCCAAAGAGTCGTTGCGTCTTTCTGGTCGCCGCTGAATTTTCAACATGTTAAAAATTTTCGGCGACCTGCAAGGACCTATGACGAGTGCCGGCAGTCGCCGAAAAAGACGCATAAGTGGGACAGGCCCATTAGGATCATAAACAAAAGAACAGAGAATGAGTTACATTATAAAGCAATTTTAGTGCATAAAACATTTTGAAATAGCAATCACTAAATGTGGTTTTCAACATGTGACTATATCATCTCAGCATACAGTGGGCAAGTATCCAGATACCTTGCACTGTTTAAACTTAGAGTTTGGATTAATTATTAGTAGTAAAGTGTATGAACAGATGTTAGACTAATCACTTGGAAATGTCCTTCAGTTTCATAAAGATTGAATGAGGCAAGCACTGATACTTAAAGCATTGTGTAAATTAGAACAAATAATTCATAATATGATATAATTGTCATTATAAGTGTACAATTTTTGACCGAGAAAGGGTAACACCATGAAGTCTAATTGAATGAAAAACCTTGTTCCTGTGGATCACCAATCTTACTATCATGTATTCTACTTCTGTAAAAGGAGATCATTTAGTCCATTGAGTCCATATGAGTTCTCAGAGCACTATCATCACTCTCTTTTGCCAATTTTCCCTGCAATCTATTCTCTTTCGTGTGCCAATCAACTCCACTCTGACTCTCCTACCACCCACTTAAGTGAGAAAAGCATCTGCCAATCATATCTGTAGTTTTGTGGTAACCTGACAGGATTGTAACCTGGATGTGATATCTTTAAACCTAAATCTTTGATCTACACATCGCCTCAAAATTGCAAACAATGAGCAACAAATTAATTTGTAGAATAGGTACCAATCCGCATTTAAAAAGGAATAAAAATCACCAATCCCAAAGATTTTTCTCTTCCCTCGTCCCATTTTTTGAACAATGACAGGACAGAAATTGATAGAGGATAAAATGTATTGAGGTCTTCATGCAGTCCTGTTTGTAGGCAACCAATATTTCTGAAAACATACGGATGCACAAAAAAATCTATTAACATGAATGATGTAACTACTTCCTAAACTCTCCAGCCCTTCAGTGGTAGCATAGGTTTGGAAATAATAGATTCCTCTCCACCTCCAGTAGGCAAAATCCTCATATTCCTTGTGGGCATTGATCTACAATCTTAAACTTTTCACTCAAATAGAAAACACAGTTAAGAATTAAACAGAATAATGATGGACCTGTGGCATAGAAATATATCATTTCACCCAGCTAGTCACTACCAGCATTCATGTTCACTGAAGCCACTCCAGGTATTTTTTCAATAAATCAATATAGTTTAATCCAACCACTCCTGTTCCATATTCTACCCACTCTTTGTTTTTTTTTCCAGTGAATATTTCAACCCTGTAGCATATTCTTCCCCACAAGTTGAAATATTCTCTCATCATCCACTCCTCCATCTTTTGTTTCCTATTTTTAAATTCTTTGCTCCAGAAATAAAACTTGGGACATACTGTATCTATGGGTTTGGTAACATGTAGAACAACATCTAATAATGGATGTATTTGTCCTTCTACCCCATCTCAACATGTACGTTCTAAAAGTTGCCACTGCTATCTATGGCAATTTGGTATCAATTAATAGTAAGGGATTTGCAACTGTTGTTTTCTAACATGCAAAAAGTGAAAATTAATTTGCATTGAGATACTTCATAGTTGGGGATATTTTTGGTGATGAAAACATGCAGTAATTAGTTTGGAGATGAGTAGTATCCTTAAAGATAAACTTTCTCCCTTGCTGAGGTATATAATCACCTTCCTTTGTCTGTACAGCAGTTAATGGATTGTCCACTCAATATTTTTCCATCAACTGAAAAGTTAATTAGGATTCTGTTCTCTCTTTTTTACATGAATGATGTTCTTGATTATTTCTCTAATTTTATTTGACAATTGCTAACCTCATTCATAAGATGAATGCAATTGTGGTGTTGCAGTCTTCTGGACCCAATAATAAATCTCCAATTTGATGTATTTTGCTCCTTTTTGCCTTCATTGGTAGTGGTCAGTGCTATCCATCTGTGATTTTTGGTTTCCTTTTCTCTTTGCTAATATAGCCTGGCCTGCTGAGTATCTGCCAGTCCTGTGAGCGACAGCACTTAACTCAGCCAAAGAAGTATAAATTACCTCTAATTACTGTATTTAATCCTTTGGTTTTACCCACCAAATATATCCACCCCTAACTTCTCTGAAACAAACTTATTTTCTCTTTTTTCACAGCTGTTCACTGGCCCACTAAATGTTTCCAGAATTTTCTGTTTAAAAAAAAAATCTTGGCCTTTCCATGATAATCACTTTCTTCCTCCAGTCTTAAATCCCCTCTCTCAAACCTGACTGATATATAATCTCCCTGCAACTTTAATACCCTCACTCTCCCTCTAGCTTCAACATTCTCCTTTCTTCTTCAATATCTTATTTCAGTCACTACCCTAGATGCCATCTCTCTTAAGCCTTGGTGTCCTCCCTCTGTATCTTCAGTCATGATGGTTAATCTGTCCCCAGATTACCAAATCTAATCTCTCCTGCCAAGAATTTAATTAATTATATTTTCCCTCTCCATGCCTTTGGTTTGTGATCATCTGCAAAACAATTCTTCATGTAGCTGATATTCCATACTGACAGCCATCCAACCCGTCTGGTTGGTGGAATATGAATGTGCCTCGTCCAGTAAATTCCAGTAAATCTTATCCCATGGTTTGCTGGGTTCTGAACTTTTATTAGAGTCCATAAATTTCAGAGCCAATACATTGTACAGTTATAAGGTAGCCATTAACTCATCCAATTCATTGGCGACTGGAATAATTCAGCTACAGATTGCAAGAATATAAAACTTTCCCATTGAAGTAAGTAATGACATTGACCGGTGGAGAATGTCGCATAGGTATAATTATGTGTCATGCCATTACTGATTATCTAGGGGGAAGGAGACAAAATTGCATGCTCCAACAAGCATTTCTTCATGATACAGTTAATGCCTTAGTGCTCAGCCGAATTGGCAGTTGGAGGGAGCAAGGTAGAGAAGGGGAGGGGTAGGGGTAGAGTAGCAGAGAGAGAGAAGGAGAGAAGAGGGAGTGGGGGCAAGGGAGTGTTAGAGAGAGAGTTAATGCAAGTGAGAGCTAGTTAGAGAAAGTTGTGGAGGAGTAGGGAGGGATGGGCCTAAGTGAGAGGGGCAGGAATAGAAAGAGAGAGAGAGAGAGAGAGAGAGAGCGTGGGCAAGTGTTGAGAAGTATTGAGCAAGGTTTGGCAAGTTTGCGGGAAGTTTAGAGATTTAATCGGAATGTGTGGGAAAGGTGGTGGGAGGCAGAGGGGAAGGGAGAGAGAGCGAGGTTGCTTTGTCTATGTAAATTCCATTTGTAATCAACAAGCTGCCACAAGTTCACTGACTTTGAATCGCTTAATAGCTTAACATACTAATATTAGAAAGTTATGTAATAAGTTCCGTATATTAATCTAATATCCAATATTTAACTACCTAATTAGTGTACAATAAGATACTTAACCCCATGGGAATATTGATCCCTTGATGGACTTACTGTCCTACCGAGTTTATGTCATGATGCCAACCAAGAGTGCTACACTGTATTTATACTGAATTTATACTATGTCTCGAATTCATTTACAGCGTATCCAGTTATGCAGTGGTTATAATCAGGGTTAGGGTTTATACCGACCTTATAATTCATTTATATTGTATGTATTTATATTATGTTTATACTTGATATGCTGTTATAAAGTTGCCGACATAGAGTCGGTTAATACGCCAAACAGAGAACTTCAGAGATTGCATGACAGAGAGAGAGGGAACAAGGCATAGAAGGGGAGGGGTAGGGGTAGAGCAGTAGAGAGAGAGAATTAGAGGGAGGGAGAGTGAGCGAGGGAGAGCCAGAGAGAGTCAATACAAGCGAGAGCAAGTTAGAGGAAGGTGTGGAAAGTTTGGGGATAGCAGGGATGGATGGGGGAAAGCGAGAGGACCAGGGAGAGGCAGTATTCAGTATTTACTTTAATGTCATTTTAAATGAGTACATACATACACAGATGAAACAAAAAAATTGTTTCTCAATCAGTTCCCTTCAGTGCAGTTAATAAAAACAGAATAAATACATATAGCTTTAAAAAATAAAATTAACATATCTAAAATAGGCCTAAAAATTGAAATAAAAACAGACATTCAGACCAAACAGTGGCTTTGCTTTGACAGGTGCCTAGCTGTCAAAGTATGGGCGAGGTTAGATGTGTTGGTGTATGATATATGGGGAGGGGACACCGTCCGTTAACCAGTCTTATTTCCTGTGGAAAGAAGCTGTGTAGCATCCTGCTGGTTTTGCAACTGATGCTCCTGTACCTCTTCCCAGATGGCAGAATGGAGAAGATGTGGTGTGATGGATGATAGGGGTCCTTGATAATGGAGATGGCTCTGCTGATGCTCAGCTTCTGATAGATCTCCAACAGGAAAGGTAGTGGGGCACCAATGATCCTGCTGCCTGTCTTCACTATCCTGTTAAATTGGTTTTGCTCATAAGCCTTGCAGCTTCCAAACCAGGAAGTGATGCCATAGGTCAATATACTTTCGATGGTGCCCCTGCAGAAGGTCCTTAGATGAACAGTAGGGAGACCTGCTTTCCTTAGTCTCCGGAGAGGGTGGAGCCGCTGTTGAGCTCTTTTGATCACTGCTGTGGTGTTGGTCGTAGAGGTCAGCTCATCCGCCAGGTGAAGTCCCAAGAACTTCACACTGCTGACCATCTCCACAGCAGCTCCATCAATATGCAGTGGAGTGTGATGGCGTTTTCCAGCACTCCAGCAAAAAGAGAGAGAGAGAAGGGGTGGGCAAGTGTTGAGAAGTATTGAGCAAGTTGTGGTAATTTTTGGGGAAGTTTAGAGATTGAATTGGAATGTGTGGGAAAGGCAGTGTTCAGTATTTACTTTAGAGGGAGGGAGAGAGAGAGAGAGGAAAGCTGCTTTGTCTATGTAATCTGCATTTGTAATATATATATAACCATATAACAATTATAGCACGGAAACAGGCCATCTTGGTCCTACAAGTCCGTGCCGAACAACTTTTTTCCCTTAGAGAGCCGGGGGGATGCAGAGGGACCATAAACCGAGAGGAAGGTGGATCCATAGCCTATCCAACATTTTTAACAGATACCAACGATACAGCCTCCACCAGGAAGCTCATTCCACAGCTACCACTCTCTGAGGGGCACAAATGCACAGTTCCCTCTCATGTTACCCCTAAACTTCTGTCCCTTAATTCTGAAGTCATGTCCTCTTGTTTGAATCTTCCCTATTCTCAAAGGGAAAAGCTGATCCACATCAACTCTGTCTATCCCTCTCATCATTTTAAAGACCTCTATCAAGTCCCTCCTTAACCTACTGCGCTCCAGAGAATAAAGACCTAACTTATTCAACCTTTCTCTGTAACTTAGTTGTTGAAACCCAGGCAACATTCTAGTAAATCTCCTCTGTACTCTATCTATTTTGTTGATATCCTTCCTATAATTGGGTGACCAAAATTGTACACTATTGTACACCATACTCCAGATTTGGTCTCACTAATGCCTTGTACAAATTTAACATTACATCCCAGCTTCTATAATCAACAAGTTGCCATAAGTTCACTGACTTTGAATCTGTCAATAGCTTAACATACTAATATTAGAAAGTTATGTAATGTACCATATATTAATCTAAATATCCAATATTTATCTACCTATATAGTGTACAAAAAGATACTTAACCTCTTGGGAATGCTGATCCCTTGATGGACTTATACACTGTTTTTTGTGGTCTGGTCTGTTCAGTGATTTTTAACCATAAGGAGCGTAGTTAATTGATATCAACATCATTTACGGAAGTCGTCATGAATTACACCAGCTGGGTGGTATTCACTAGCAGCATTTCTTTATGTTGCAATTTCTGTTGTTGTTCTTTTTCACTTTCTATCTTTTCGATGAAATAGGTAAGCCGATATTTGACTCCACAGGAATATGTAAAATTTTACTGGCAGAGTGTCGTTTTTTCGAGCAGTAGCATTATACACACACACTCACATCCAAGATCAGACTTTTAATATTTACTAGACCAAGGGAACCCGTTGATGAGGGATGCCAGGGGTGGAAGAGAAAGGCTGGGGGGCAGAGAGGGAGGGGGGGGGGCAGAGAGGGAGCGAGAGGGGGGGGGGAGAGGGATGAAGGGGGGGGTGAGAGAAAGGAGGGGGTAGAGAGTTTGAGAGGTTTGCGGAGAGGGGGTGGGGCGTCTCGCAGCACGAGCAAGAAGACAGCATGGTTTTTATCAAAGGTCTTGTGAGCGGCATGGCTGGGCGACATGACTCGCTGCGTGTGAACAAAACATGCAGCCATTGTGACGTCATCACGTCATCACCCAAAGCGGTTTAATTTTCTAAGTTATTTGAGGTTTTTGAACATTTTGATCAATAACTCAAGAAATAAAGCTTAGCATTTTTAGGTAGGCCAATTTTTGACTTCACCGGATAAATCTCCACAGGAATATGTAAAAATGTTATAGTCAGGGCATCAATTTTTCAAAGCAGTATGATAGAGAGACACAAACACAGGCACAAAAAAGGACACACACAGGCACACAGAGGTCATACAGGCACACACACACACACACAAATACACACACACACACACACACACACACACAGCACACACACACACACACACACACACACACAGGCACACACAGGTGACACAGAGGTGCAAGGGAGGGACACAGAGGTATTGAGAAGGCCACAGAGGGGCAATTTGGTACACAGAGGGTATGTAGATACGAGTTGCCAAAGGAAATTTAAAACAAATAATCATTAGAAGTTTGGATAGGTACCTGAATAGAAATGCTTTAGTGGAACATGAGCCAAACACAGGCAAATGAGACGAGCTTGAATAGACATCTTGGTCAACAAGGACATGTTGGGCTGAAGGGTCTGTTTCGGTACCTTGACCTTGACTTTGACTCTGAAGCATAAACAAACAGGAACATTGATGTGAATATGTAAATCAAAGGAAAATGTGTTCAAATTTACCTGAAATAACTGAGGATAAAGAATCTCTGCATCGAAGGACCAAGAAATTCATAAAGAAAGGCTAGGTAGAATTTGAGAGTAGAACGGTAAGAAATGTGAAAAATAAAATATAGTTTTTAGGCAAATACATTGTCTGGTGCATTTTGTTGGGTGCTGCACTGAATTCACAACATGGTGAAGAGGCATTGGTTAGCATTTAAGGAAATAATGTATGACAGGAAAACATATTTTCCTTTATTCCAAACAGGAAATCAGGAAAAGATTAGTGAGGAGAACTGTAGCCTTGCACTGACAGAGACAGATAAAGGAAATAAAAATTGGCAGAGGAATCACGTTTGCAACTGTCAAAGCGGAAAAAAATTTTCAAAGCCATTTGGATGTATAGGATTTTTAAAGCATTAAAGAAATTTGATAAGAATGGATAAGTCAAGAAATAAAGCTTAGTACATTTTTAGGTGGTGGTAAAAATTTTACAGAAACCAGCGAGCAGGAAAACTGGTGAATCCAAAATACCCAATAGTTTGGCATCCCAGAATTGTGGAGGAGATGGTTTTAGAGGTGGTAAATGCTCTGCGGTGTCTTTCAAAGTCTGGTGATTCTGAAATTGTTCCAATGGACTGGATGGCAACACATGTGGGGAGGACTAGAGAAAACCGATTAATTTACCTGTCTATGGTCTAACAGCATTATGTGGGAAATTGCTGGAATGTAAAATGGAAAACCTTGGAAAAATAATAGGATTGAGCATAGTTAATTGCTGTTCTGTTTGAAATGTAATAATTTGCTTCATCAACACATTTTACAGAATCAGCAATAATTTATACGGAGGGGCATTTTATGTACAAAAGTACTTCACAACATTTCCTCTGGAATCAAGCAGAGCAATTTTCATCAAAGCTTCGATATGGCTATCACATCAAAGACTTGCATGATTTATCATCCCACTATCTCTGCACCCCATTAACAAAGTCTGATAAATCTGTAAATGCTAATCATAGTCTGATAGAACTGTAAATGCTAATTAAAGAGTTTCTTGACATGCAAACACATCAGCCAGTATAACACAGACACTCAATAAAGATAAAAACAAATATGTTTGTAGTGGCATTTGAGTTATCTGTTCATTTAGCAGGCAATGCTATAAATATTTCATAAGAAATCCAAAGGACAAACCAAGAATGTTTACAGAAAATTAGAATAATACATATTCAGAAGATCCTTGGTTGGAAATTTTGAACAAACCAATTGGAAATAAGTTTCGCTGGCAACATTACAAATATATGGATTATTTAATCTATCAAGCATTTTATAAATCAGATGCAATTCATCCTCGGAGACAAAATAAAATTGAGTAAATTATCTGAACTCTACCTATTTCTAAGACACCTCACATGCTCTTCGTCACCTCCATGACTTCCCTTTTCTAGGCCCTCATTCCCTCATTTTCACCATGGATGTCCAGTCACTCCACACCTTCATCCCCCACCAGGAGAGTCTTAAAGCCCTCCGTTTCTCTCTCGACTGCAGAACCAGCCAATCCCCATCTACCGATACTCTCCTCCGCCTAGTGGAGCTGGTCCTTATCCTCAACAACTTTTCATTTGTCTCCTCCCATTTTCTCCAAATCCAAGGCGTAGCTATGAGCACATGCATGGGCCCCAGCTATGCCTGCCTCTTTGTAAGGTATGTCGAACAATCCTTGTTTGAGGTGTACGGTGGCCCTATCATCGAACTCTACCTCCGCTACATCAACAACTGTTTTGGTGCTATCTCCCGCACCCATGCAGAACTCACTGACTTCATCTATTTCACCACAAACTTCCATCCGGCACTCAAATTCATATGGACCATGTCCGACATTTCACATGGACCATTTCCGAAATCTCGCACGTGACAAACTTCTGACCGACATCTACTATAAACCCACGGCTATCTGCACTTCACTTCTTCACACTCAGTCTCCTGCAAGGACTCTTATCCCCTGCTCCCAACAGCTCCGTCTACGCCGCATTTGCACCCTGGATGAGGTGTACCAAACCAGGGCATCAGAGATAGAAACATAGAAACACAGAAATTAGGTGCAGGAGTAGGCCATTCGGCCCTTCGAGCCTGCACCGCCATTCAATATGATCATGGCTGATAATCCAACTCAGTATCCCGTACCTGCCTTCTCTCCATACCCCCTGATCCCCTTAGCCACAAGGGCCACATTTAACTCCCTCTTAAATATAGCCAATGAACTGGCCTCAACTACCCTCTGTGGCAGAGAGTTCCAGAGATTCACCACTCTCTGTGTGAAAAACGTTTTTCTCATCTCGGTTTTAAAGGATTTCCCCCTTATCCTTAAGCTGTGACCCCTTGTCCTGGGCTTCCCCAACATCGGAAACAATCTTCCTGCATCTAGCCTGTCCAACCCCTTAAGAATTTTGTAAGTTTCTATAAGATCCCCTCTCAATCTCCTAAATTCTAGAGAGTATAAACCAAGTCTTTCCAGTCTTTCTTCATAAGACAGTCCTGACATCCCAGGAATCAGTCTGGTGAACCGTCTCTGCACTCGCTCTATGGCAATAATGTCCTTCCTCAGATTTGGAGACCAAAACTGTACGCAATACTCCAGGTGTGGTCTCACCAAGACCCTGTACAACTGCAGTAGAACCTCCCTGTTCCTATACTCAAATCCTCAAATCCTTTTGCAATGAAATGTCCTCATTCTTCAGAGAACGGGGGTTCCCCTCTTCGACTATAGATGGGACTCTCACCAGGGTCTCATCTATACCCCATAACTCTGCTCTCACTCCCCATCCCCCCACTCGTAACAAGAGCAGAGTCCCCCTTGTCCTCACCTTCCACCCTACTAGCTGTCACATACAACAGATAATCCCCCGACATTTTCGCCACCACCAATGGGATCCCACCACCGGCCACATCTTCCCATCTCCCTGTCGGCTTTCCACAGAGACTGCTCCCTCCGTAACTGCCTGGCTAATTCTTTCCTTCCCACCCAAACCCCCACCTCCCTTGATACTTTCCCGTGCAACCGTAGGAAATGCTACACTTGTCACTTTACCTCTCCCCTTGACTCCATCCAAGGACCTAAGCAATCTTTGCAGGTGTGGCAGAATCCAACCTCCTGCACCTCCTCCAACCTCATCTATTGCATCCTCTGCTCTAGGTGTCAGCTGCTCTACATCGGTGAGACCAAGCGTAGGCTTGGCGATCGCTCCCCCCAACACCTCCGCTCAGTTCACAATAACCAACCTGATCTCCCGGTGGCTCAGCGCTTCAACTCCCCCTCCCATTCCGAATCCGACCTTTCTGTCCTGGGCCTCCTCCATGGTCAAAGTGAGTCCCACGGTAAATTGGAGGAGCAGCACCTCATTTTTCACTTGGGTAGTTTACACCCTAGCGGTATGAACATTGACTTCTCCAATTTTAGGTAATTCTTGCTTTCTCCCTCTTTCCCCTTCCCTTCCCAGCTCTCCCACAGCCCACTGTTCCCGCCCCCCCATACCCTCATCAGACTGAAGAAGGGTCTCAACCCGAAACGTCACCCATTCCTTCGCTCCATAGATGCTGCCTCACCCGCTGAGTTTCTCCAGCATTTTTGTCTACCTTCGATTGCTCCAGCATCTGCAGTTCCTTCTTTAACAAAACATAATGTTTTCCTGTCCTTTTCAACATATAATGTTTCCCTGTCCTTTTGACCTAGAAATTGAAATTCTGTCTCTACGGAAAACATTAGTAGTTGCACTGAGTGCCAACTGCAATTTAGAATCCTGTCCTCCCAGATGAAAATTTCAATATACAAAAATATACTTTTGGTTATTGAGTAGAGCTACTGCTCATGGAAAATAAGCTGTTTTTATGTCTGGCTGTGGCGGCATTCACACCAAACTATAGATGCTAGATTCTTGAGCAAAACAAAAAGTGCTGGAGGAACTTAGCAGATCACACAGCATTCGTGGAGGAAATAGACAGGTGATGTTTCAGGTTGCGACCTTTCTTCATAGTCTGAAGGCAAGTATGCCGTTCGCCTTCTTTAATATTCTATCTACTTCTGTTGCCATTTTTAGGGAGTAATGCACTTGGACCCCAAGATCTCTCTGTGCTGGCAAGGGTCTTGCTATTGACTGTATGTTTTCCCCTTTCATTAGATTCCTTCTGCCATTCTTTAGCTCACTTCCCCAGTTGGGGCGCCACAGTGGCGCAGCGGTCGAGTTGGTGCTTTACAGCGCTTATAGTGATGGAGACCCGGGTTCATTCCCGATTATGGGTGCTGTCTCTAAGGAGTTTGTATGTTCTTCCCGTGACCGCATGGGTTTTCTCCGAGATCTTCGATTTCCTCCCACACACCAAACATGTACAGATATGTAGGTAAATTGGCATAAGTGTAAATTGCCCCTAATATGTGTTGGATAGTGTTAATGTGCGGGGATCAGTGGTCGGTGCGGACTTGGTGGGCCGAAGGGCCTGTTTCCATGCTGTATCAATCAATATCAATATCAATATCAGTTTTATTCGTCACTTGCTCATAAAGTGCAAGTGAAATTAATTTGCCAGCAACGGTACAATGAAAAAGAACACATAAAAACACAATAAATTATTTTAACACAAAACATCCACCACAGCATTCATCACTGTGGATGAAGGCACAAAATTTGGCCAGTCCTTCCCCATTTTCCCCGTGATCAGGACCACAACTCTCTGCAGCCGCCGCTGCTGGCATCCAGAAGTTCAGACAAGGCAAAGTCCAGATAAAGTCCAGGTATGTCCTGAATCGTTGTCTCCCCACTGGAGACAGCGGTTTCAGGTTGGTGTAGGACGCAGGCCAGCAGTCGAAGATTTAAAGTTCCCGCCGCGCCGCTGCCAGAAGCACCACAGGCGGTAGGGCCAGCAGTCAGAGCTCCTCTCCAGGGATCCCTGGCGAGGTACTCCGCTCCGGATGTTAAGTCCCCGCCGCGCCCGCAGTAGAAGTAGGCCGTGGGCCAGCGGTCAGAGCTCTTCTCCTCCTGGGTCCCCAACGAGGGATCCCAGGCCCAGGACGCCGCGCCGGCTGGAGTTCTACAGACCGCGGCTTCAGGCTGCCGCGGGCCAACGAACGGAGCGCTCCTCTCCGGCGATCCCCCCGGTGAGGGCTTGCCCGCTCCGCCACGAGAGTCCGCACTGTGCCCACCGCTGAAGCCCAGGGTGCTGCTTCGGGAAAGGTCGCCCAATCCTCGATGCTAGGCCATGGGGGAGGCGATATGGAAAACGTCGCCTCTCTCTGTGGAGGAAGGGACCAAAGTGGTTTACCCCTTACACCCCCACACCACCCCCCGCACAAGACACGCAGAGAGACATTAAAAACACACATTAAAACACATTTAAAAAAATAAAAAAAGTTTCTCTAAACTATCTCTAAACTAAACTAAACTAAACCTCGGTTTCCTTATAAATCCTTATAATAGATAATCCTCTTTGCTGCAATTTATAGGGATACATCACAGCTTGGTTTGGGAACAACTCCATCCAAGACTGCAAGAAATTGTAGCGAATTGTTGACACCTCCCAGACCATCACACTCCCTTCCATCGATTTAATTTACACCTTAACAAAATAACAAAAATAAAATATCTCTAGGCATTACCAAAATAGTTATGGCGCGAGTTCACTATGGGGAAAAAAAAAGAAACAATAGACAATAGACCAAAGATGCAGGAGTAGGCCATTTGGCCCTTTGAACCAGCACCGCCATTCAATGTGATCATGGCTGATCATCCCCAATGCCTGCCTTCTCCCCATATCCCCTGACTCTGCTATTTTTAAGCCCTATCTAGCTCCCTCTTGAAAGCATCCGGAAAACCTGCCTCCACTGCCCTCTGAGGCAGAGAAACACAAGAAATAATAATTTAAAAAACCTAAATATCAAATTTAAGAAGCTTCTCTACTAAGTAACTGTAAACCTGGTTTACCTCCGTTACTTCTTACCTTAAAAATAGCTCGACAACTTTCCAAAAATATAAGAAACAAAAACAACTGATGATTATATAGTATTAATTAACTGATGTAATTAACTGACGATTACATAGTATTAATGAATTAGTTAAATACAGTTCGAAAACTCGTGAAACACAAACATATATAATAGAGAGAGGCTGGACCATCCAGTGTATTATATGTTTTTTGTTGTGTCTGACCGGGTCCTGAGGAGGTGTTCCGCGAAGTCCTGGACTTTTTGGGGATCGGTGAATGAATTGTTCTCGCCGTTGTAGGTCACCAGGAGTCTCGCTAGGTAGCGCAGGCCGTATCTGATGCCAGGTTGGTCCCGTAGCATTTCTCTGGTTTTAGTGAAACCATTTTGCGATGGTTGGTGAGTAGTCGGGGAAGATCTGGATCTTTTTACCTTGGTATTGGATGTTTCTTGTCGATGACGCTTTGCGTAGGATATCTTCCACGGTATGGTAGTAGAGTAGATGTATATTCTAAAGGGCCTGGGAGGTTTAGAGGTTGCGGGTCTCTGCCAGAGAGTCCTGTGCGCTCTGTCGATAAGTGGTTTCTCCTCCAGGAAAAGAGTGTCTCCTGCAGGAGTTAGGCAATAAAGTCTCGCGGTTTGGGCCCTTCTTTCCCCTCGGGAACCCCGATGATTCTGACTTTGTGTCTTCTCGATCTGCCTTCTAAGTCCTCAAATTTTTGAATAATCTTTTCCAGCTCCGAGTTGAGACGAGCCACTTGTTGTTGTAGCATGCTAACACTATCCGAGTGGAAGAAGGCTGACTTTTCGATCTCCTTGATAGTGTTGATATGTGAGGTCGATGTCGTCTCAAGTTTGTAGATGGAAGTTTGTAAATCTCTTTTAGCCGTGGTTATTTCCTCTCTTAAGTCCGTGTAAAGATTCTTGAAACGGCTATCGATGGTTGTGCATATGTCACTCTTAATTTGGGCTATCTCAGTCCTTAGCACTTCATGTCAACTTGGTCTTCTTCATGTCAACTTTATCTCTCCTGTTTGTGTAAATTTTGTTCTCTTGATAACAAAATATCAATAGCAGACTTAATGTGGCTGTATCAGCATTTTTATGTATTTAAAAATATTAAATTGTCGGAGCTATCAGGAAATGCTGCTACTATTTAATCACCCCCTCCACCATGGATTTATGAAGGGGAAATCATGCTTGACTAATCTTCTGAAATTTCGTGAGGATGTAACTAGGAAAATGGACAAGGGAGAGCCAGTGGATTTTGTACCTGGACTTTCAGAAAGACTTTCATAAGATCCTGCATAGGAGATTAATGGGCAAAATTAGAGGACATGGTATTGGGGGTAGGGTACTGACATGGATAGAAAATTGTTTGGCAGACTGGAAACAAAGAGTAAGGATTAACGGGTCCCTTTCAAAATGGCAGGCAATGACTAGTGGGATACCTGGGACCGCATCTATTTACGATATACATTAATGATTTAGATGAATGGATTAAAAGTAACATTAGCAAATTTGCAGATGATGCAAAGCTGGGTGGCAGTGTGTACTGTGAGAAGGATGCTATGAGGATGCAGGGTGACTTGGATAGGTTGGGTGAGTGGGCAGATGCATGGCAGATGCAGTTTAATGCGGATAAATGTGAGGTTATCCAATTTGGTCGCAAGAACAGGAAGGCAGATTATTATCTGATTGGTGTCAAGTTAGGAAAAGGGGAGCTACGATGAGATCTGGTTGTCCTTGTTCATCAGTCACTGAAAGTAAGCAAGCAGGTACAGCAGGCAGTGAAGAAAGCTAATGGCATGTTTGCCTTCATAACAAGAGGAGTTGTGTAAAGGAGCAAAGAGTTCCTTCTGCAGTTGTACAGGGCCCCAGTGAGACCACACCTGGAGTATTGTGTGCAGTTTTCATCTCCAATTTTGAGGAAGTACATTCTTGCTATTGAGGGAGGTTCACAAGGTTAATTCCAGGGATGGCAGGACTGTCATATGTTGAAAGAATGGAGCGACTGGGCTTGTACACACTGGAATTTAGAAGGATGAAAGGGTAACTTATTGAAACATATAAAATTATTAAGGGATTGGACATGCTAGAATAAGGGGTTGGCCTTTTAAAACGGAGATGAGGAAAAAACGTTTTCACCAAGAGAGTTGATAATCAGTGGAATTCTCTGCCTCAGAAAGCAGTGGAGGCCAATTCTCTGGATGCTCTCAAGAGAGAGTTAGATAGAGCTCTTAAAGATAATGGAGTCAAGGGATATGGGGAGAAGGCAGGAACGGGGTACTGATTGTGGATGATTAGCCATTATATCAGTGAATGGCCTTGAAAACTGACTGGAAGTGCTGTTAATGCCGTCCACCGGTCAGTGTTGAGGAGATCACATGGAGAACACTAGATACGAAGAAATACAAGTGAATACTGTAGTAAGTACCCATGAAAAAACTCCTTTGCTTCTCTACCAGAGGACTGGGTGGACAAGAATGACAGAATGACAATGGGACCCAGGAGTTAATTAACTGCAAACCCCAGGCACTTTCACATCCAAATGAAAGAGCTCTGCAGGCATCTAATCCAAAGACATGGTCCCCAGTCTGAAGAGTTATAGGCTTTCTCACGGGGCGACTTGACGCAAGATGTGACCAGAGTGAAGTGGTCGTGTTCTAGCACGATATCACATGATAGAACGGGGGGGGGTAGACAAAGAGTTCCCATGGTACTCGGCATTTCTGTTATTTTTGCGAGTGACTTGTCCGTCTCCCGAGCTTTCCCGTTAAATCTTGAAAGCCATTGTAAACTGTCAAGTGTAATTAAATCATCACGTGGCACAAATGATGGGGGGGGGAGAGAGAAATGAAGGGAGACGTATATACACACACAAAGCAGAGTTTTACTGTGTATGTGGGAGACACAGATGGACTGAGCACAGTACCTCGGTCTTACTGTGTGTGGGAGAGGGGGAGAAAGAGACGTACACTCACAGAGGCAGAGTCTCTCAGCCTGTGTGAGAGGGAGGGAGGGAGAGAGAGAGAGGCACACACAAGGTGGATGTGAAATCTCACCTGCCTGTTTCAGTGACAGACACCCACCGCCAGTAAATGAAGACACCCCCATCTGTCTCCCCCTCCTCTCCCTCGACTCCCCCACCTTTCCCTCCCAACTCCAGTCCCGTCCCGACCCCCTGGGAAACTGAAGGGAGCAACAATTAACTGCTGCCTGCCCGCTGAGTTAAAGAGTTCCCACGGTAGTAAGACGATGTTAGTTGCGCCCAAGTTTAAATTTCCAACGTGTGTTTCAGAGTAAAGATTCAGCGCAGAATCCTTGATAATCAAAAACTGTCTGAATCAGCAAGTTAGACACAAAATGCTGGAGTAATTCAGTGGGCCAAGCAGCATCTATCTCTCAAAGAAGTACATGTGGAAAAATTTCTCACGGACCATAAAAATGCGGGACCTTTCAGTAAAGTCCCTTTTAAAGATTATAGTTATTTTCTTGACTCTCATTAACATTACTCATGAATAAGTTGATGTCCATATGTGGATGCAAATCTTTATTTTTTAAATTCAATCCCACAGAAGACAATTTTTACTCACCTTCTGTCCCCTCTGTCCAGCTTCCAGGTTCACCGTTCGCAGGAGTTCCCACGGTACACGCAAGAGTCAGTACGGATATCGCACTGGCCACTACGTGCATATAATGTTGCAATGTTCAACCACAAGTGTACAAGTCACTCTTGGAGAAATTCAAGCTTGTTTGAATTTTCTCCCGAGTCACCAAGTTACACGAGTACCTGCCGTTAGTGCCACGGTGGTCCACGGTGGTCCACGAATGCCGTACGGTTATCGCAAGAGATTCCCACGATGTTCAACTCTGGTTAACTCTTGCGTCAAGTCGCCCCGTGAGAAAGGGGTTTTACTCCAGAATTTTGTGTCTAACTTTGATCCAACAGAAGGACTGATATCCAAAGGACAGATGATCAATGGAAAGAACACAGTTTGCTGATAATCATGATGTATGTGGATTCTTCAGTGATGCCAAAATCATTTCTGACCCAAAATATTATAAACCTCAATCCACAGGGGCCAAGAATGGGAACAAACTAATCATGGACTTAACAGTCAGTGCCTGCTGGAAGGCACAATCTGTCCTTGATCATGGGAATCTATGGAATGCAGCCTTATCAGTATGCAATTTGGACAAGTAGCTGAACAGTCCATATGCCAACTGAGGATCAAGGATGCAAGAGAATGGTATCCCAGTGTGAAGAAGGGTTTTGGCCCGAAACGTTGCCGATTTCCTTCACTCCATAGATGCTGCTGCATCCGCTGAGTTTCTCCAGCATTTTTGTGTACCTAAAATTCTTAATCTCTTCTTCCACATTTAAGAAGAGGAGGACTTGCAGGGGCGTTCTTTTCAGAAGATGAGGAGAAATGACTTTAGTCAGAGGGTGGTGAATCTGTGGAATCCTTTGCTACAGAGGCTGTGGAGGCAAAGTTTTTAAGGCAGATATAGATAGATTCTTGTTTAGTACACGTGTCAGAGGTTATGGGGAGAAGGTAGGAGAATGGGGTTAGGAGGGAGAGATAGATCAGTCATATATATAGATAAATTGAATGGCGGAGTTGACTTAAGGTTCTGAATGGCCTAATTCTACGCCTGTCCTTGTGACCTTATGACCAGTCCGGTAGGCCTGGCCTGTTCACCACGGACCAAGGCCATGCTGCCGGATGACATAGGACCATTGGGGTGTGGCCTGTCGATGGGAGCTGCCTCCGAGCTCAGCCCCGGGCCACCAGAGCCGACAGAAGCCACCTCAGAATTTGGCTCCGAGCCACTGGCATCGATGAGCAAGGGACCGCGCGGGCGGTTGCCAAACCCCGACAGGCAGCCGGCCGTGGAACCCACCTGGAGTGGGTCCAAAGCTCATCTCTCCCTCCCCTGAGAAGACCGGGAACCAGAAGGAGGAGGGAGTCAGACTGGCGGATGCTGGACAAAAGGCCGGTAGGAGGAAATCCGGGGAGTGCCTTCAAGGCAGGCTGCGGAAGGTGGCTCCTGGGCACGAAAGCTGAAGGATCGGGGAAGAGTGGTGACTTGATGGTGAACTGTATGAGGGGTAGAGGTAGGCGGGACGAATATGAGCCGCGGGGACATGGCGGGATGCTGAGAACAAAGAGGAACCCGGTAGGGGGGCAACGAGAAGAAAGAGTGACCATCAGGACTCTAATGGGTACTTTGTAACTTTGTAACCATTTACATGGCAATTCTTTGTGTACTTTGTGTATTGCATGCAAAAATCAAAGAATCTCACTGTACCTAGGTACATGTGATAATAAAGTATCACCATCATTCATTACCTGCGGGTATCCTTCGTAAATTTGTTTCCATCTAACATTACTATATGATGGCATACAAGTTCATGTCTTAACCAACAGATTAATTTCAATGCAGACTCGTGGGAATTGTTTCCCCAATATATTTTTCCCAGTTTTCTCGCTGCAATAGCACTACTCCTTCACAAGTCTCCTGCTGGAATAGTTACTCCAGTAAACAAATGGAAAACTATTCCAACGACGTTGCTTCCGCTCCAGATCTGAGGCCGCCCAACCTCATTCATTGAGCTGCAGCATGAGATGATGCCTGAACTGGGATGTTTGCTGCACAATGTTCAATTTCAATGCTTTTCTTCAGCATATGAGATATCACATGCCTGAACAGAGCAAGATCTCGACAACATTCGAGCATGCCCTTAAGTGTTAATTAACATATATGTCTTCTGTGTCAAACCTGTCAGGCAACTAGCATCTCAAACAGTAGGAAGTGTAAACCACCTACACATAACATTAAATGGAATTACCATTGCTGAGCACGCCCCCTGAGCACTGTTATTAGGTTCAGTTGCCTAATAACAGCAGGGAAGAAACTGTCCCTGAATCTGGAAGTGTGCGTTTTCACACTTCTATGCCTTTTGGGATGAGGGAGCTAGATAGGGCTTAAAAATAGCAGAGTCAGGGGATATGGGGAGAAGGCAGGCATTGGGGATGATCAGCCATGATCACATTGAATGGCGGTGCTGGTTCAAAGGGCCAAATGGCCTACTCCTGCATCTTTGGTCTATTGTCTATTGTTTCTTTTTTTTTCCCCATAGTGAACTCGCGCCATAACTATTTTGGTAATGCCTAGAGATATTTTATTTTTGTTATTGTTGTTAGGTATGTAACTAGTTCTAATGCAGAAAACACAGAGAAAATCAGACAGGGGCAGATCTATTCAGGAAAACCGAACTCGTGTGGATAAAGACACCCCATATGATACACAATTGGAATGCAAAGTAACGTAAGTAATGAGGCTGGCAGGAAAAAAGGTTTGACATTCAAGTTGCAATACTAGAGGACTTAATAACCCAGTCAAAAGAGGCAAAGTACTGGCTCATTTGAAATCACTAAATTCAGATATAATGTATTTGCAAGAAACACATCTGAAGAATGACCCTCACAATAGACTCAAGGCAAAATGGATAAAATACATATATCATACAACTTTTTCAACAAAAGCAAGAGGAACAGCAATATTAATAAGAAAAGGAACACCCTTAATTCATAACAAAACAATTGCTGACAAGGAAGGACGGTATCTGGTTGTGACAGGGGAAATACACAATACTGTCACATTGTGGGAGGCCTTTAAAGCATATTTGAGGGGATGTGTAACCTCATTCGAAATTGTAAGAAAAAAACCCAATAAAATAAAAATGGAAGAATTAGAAAAACAGATCCAACAATTGGACAGGGATAACACACTTACTCCCTCCCCTGATTTACATAGGACAATAGCAAATTTGAGATATCAATTTAATAAATTACCCTCTGCAAAGATAAGCAAGGTGTTTTTATACTCCAAACAACAATAATTTGAATTCGGAGACAGACCGCACAAATTATTTGCACGACAGCTAAGAAAAATGGAGACTGACCGAACAATACATAAAATTAAGAGTAACAATGGAACAGCGCTAACAAAATCCAAAGACATAAATGATAGATTCATAGAGTTTTATTCCAGCCTATATACACCCAGATGCACCGAAAACTCCCCTGTCATGAATGACTTTCTTAATAAATGCAATCTCCCTAAATTTAGTGAAGAAGAATGCAATGGTCTTAACTTTGATCTCCGTGTTATAGAGATTCAAAAAGCCATCTCCTCTCTTAAAACTGGTAAAGCACCAGGCCCAAATGGACTTCCAAGTGAATTATACAAGAAATGTAATTATACTCTGACACCGTATATATATATATATATATATATATATATATATAGAATGTATAGACAAGCACAATCGGATGGCGCCCTATCACCAACACTAACTGAAGCAACAATTACAGTGATTCATAAGAAAGGAAAAGATGCCCAAGAAGTAAGTTCATACCGATCTCACTGCTTAATATAGATGGCAAGCTATTTGCTAAAATCTTAGCCAATAGATTAAGCCCATTAATAAGTAAATTAATACATAAAGATGAAGCGGGATTTATACCTAATAGACAATCTGCCTTTAACTTAAGATATCTGTTTAATATCATGTACACAAAAAGAGAAGGAAACAATGACTTGGCTATACTAACGCTTGACGCGGAAAAAACATTTGACCAGATTGAATGGCCACACTTATTCAAGCTCCTCACAAACCCAAGGCTCTCATCTCCCTTTAATTTGTTCAGGGGAACAAGACTGGGCTGCCCCTATCAGTATTAATATGTGCCCTTGCTATAGAACCTCTTGCTCAGAGTATTCGATTAGATCCCCGTATTCATGGTTACGACACGGACGAGACCATAAATAAAATATCTTTATACGCGGATGATATCCTTCTGTACATATAGGAAACTCAAACCACTATTCCAGCGATAATGGAAAAAATTAACCTGTTTGGTAAATTTTCGGGCTAGAGTATTAACTGGAATAAAAGTATACTGTTGCTACTTCATACCATCCCCTCAGATACATTGGAGAATTTTCCTTTCAGAGTAACAACAAATACATTTACCTATCTAGGGATTGAGGTTACAAAGCATTACTCTTCCCTTCTACATGCCAATTTCCTTCCCTTATTAGAAAACCTAAAAAGCAAAATCCAATTCTGGAAAACTCTTCCAATTTCATTACTCGGAAGAGTGAATACCATTAAAACGATCTTCTTACTCCAGCTACCATATCTAATTTAGAACATTCCTATTTCTCTTACAAAAGCATTTTTAAGAGGTTAGATTCTATAATAATACCCTTCTTGTGGAATTACAAAACTCATAGGATAAACAGAAATCTGCTCTACAAATCAAAAACTAAGGGTAGGCTTGCTCTTCCAAATTTCAGGTTATATTACTGGGCCTCTGCCATCAAGTCTTTTGCTTTCTGGCTTGACATCTCAAACATCCCTCTAAATTTGCTAAAAATAGAACAAGAAGATTGTCACCAATGTTCAATAGGTACAATCCTACTAGCTCCTACCTCAATTGATAAATCATATTATGGATTTAATCCTGTTATACACAATTTGATACGTATATGGAAGCAAATCAGAACGCATTTTGAACTTAAACCTATATCTCTCGCTTTGCCCATAGCAAATAACCCCACATTCAAGCCATTTATTTTATATAAGACTTTCTCTACATGGAGTGAATTAGGAATCCACAGTGTCAGAGACCTATATATCGATGGTACATTTGCCACCTTTACACAGCTACAAAATAAATTTGAACTTGCAAATAGTAACTTCTTCAGATACTTGCAAATCAGGGATTATATACAAAAGCATCTGTCGGGATTTGAAGTTGAGAGGCACTCTCAAATAGATGACTGCCTTAAAACATCACCATATAAAGACAAATTAATCTCCTATATATATGATGTCCTTCTATCAATAACCTCTCCATACTCTAGCAAGTATAAGATCAATTGGGAAAAAGACATAAATGTACAAATACTAGAAGAAATATGGGAGGAAAGCCTCACCTATTCCTAGGTGCTCAAACAATGCTAGACCCTGCCTCATACTGTTCAAAATGATATATAGACTTCACTACTCCAAGGCAAAAATACATAGTATATATCCAACTGTTTCTCCTACTTGTGATAAATGTCACTCCTCAGATGCTATTTGTTTTCATATATTTGTATCATGTCCTAAACTCATCTCTTTCTGGTTTGATATATTTAAGTATATCTCAGACATTCTTAACATCCCATTAAACCCGGAGCCCTTATTAATCATCTTTGGGGTATCTGAAACTTCAAGACAACTCACAACTGTTCAATGACAATTCCTCTCCGACTGTCTCATTACAGCAAATAAACTACTGCTCATGCCATGGAAAAAAACAACAGCTCCCAATTCTAGAACGTGGCTTCATGACTTGACTAGTACATTACACTTAAAAAGAATAAGAGTTAAAGAAGGAACTGCGGATGCTGGCAAATCGAAGGTACACAAAAATGCTGGAGAAACTCAGCGGGTGCAGCAGCATCAAAGGAGCAAAGGAGATAGGCAACCTTTCGGGCTGAAACCTTTCTTCAGACTGAAGGCTGATAAATCCCCAGGGCTTGATGGTTTGCATCCCAGAGTACATAAGGAAGTGGCTCTAGAAATTGAGGATGCATTGCTGATCATTTTCCAATGTTCTATAGATTCAGAATCACTTCCTGTAGATTTAGGCTGTGGACCGAGGAGCTTTATTCTACAGTTTTGTGACCCAAGTCACCAAACTACATGAAATTTTCACATATTGTGTAAAAAAATTATATAAATCACCCCTGAAACTCGTCATGAACAAGACTTGAATATTTTTTAATTAAATTAGAGAAAAAACAGAAATTTGGGGTAATTTTTAGTCCAATCAAAGCACGTTTAACATTGAGTTGTCTGCCAGTTGGCCAATCACGCACTTTGCTTCAGGCTAGCACACAAAATGGCTGAGGGTGACTCTACAGATGCCTGTTTTACTGGAGATTCTGATTTGTTGTTCTGTGGAATACATGTCGTGGAAACTTGCAGCAAGGTAATTGAATTTAGTGAGAAAAGCATTAAAAAGGCTGAAGAATGTGCTGCTAAGTGGATAGAAGTGGATGAAAGCCTTGAAAGCAAAGTTGCTGCTGAGGTGCTCCAACACAAAGAAGACAGCCAGGGATCAACTCTAACTGAAAGGTAAGATCTAAAGTCTGAATTAATGAAAATCTATCTGGTATGGACTTTAATTAATTTAATTGCACCCTTTTATAATGTGAATAAATTCAATCATTCATTCATGAATTTGAGGGCCTAAACTATATGTTTCCATAACACTGTCAATTAAACATTGTCACTAATGCCAGCTTGTTGTAGAGTAATAAGTCTTTAAGAGCTAATCTCGGAGCTGCCTGCGATAACTTACCGGGGAAAAAGTGCTCCGACCGCGGGGCCTAGGTACCCGCGGTATAGTTAAGCCACGGTCTCAATTAATAAGCGGCCAATTCGTGAACGCGGAGCCACGGATCATCTCCGCGGGGGGGGGGGGGGGGGGGGGGCTGTACATAATGCCGTCTGTAGCGGCCATTTTCAGGCCCCGACAACGGGAGAAAAACAGAGGGATATCGATCGCAATTTATAAGCTTCCATTGCAGTGAGAAATGGTCAGAAATGGTTGATGTTTCTGTAGAAATGATTTGGTGATATGTGAACTTGAACTAGTTTTTCTATGGTCGTAACCTATTGTTATTCTTATTAACATTCTTCTTGATTTATTGGTCCTCCAAAATATTCCAAATGCAATTTAAACTGGAGGTGGAATTTTATTAAGATTAATTAACATTATTTATTAACAATTATTAATTAATTTATTAATTATTATTAATTAACAAAATTTATTAACATTAAGAAGAGGTTGAAATTTTATGAATTAAAGTCCATGCAGACTTAATTACAATGATATTTTTTTTCTGTAGCCTCTACTTAAACTTGAAAGAACTTACCAATTGTAGTAAATTACATTGTAAGCCTCATTGACATTAAATAGAGGTTGACACTTTATGAATTGAAGTCCATGCAGACCTAGGTACTATGAGATGTTTCTATCTCTAGCTATTCTGCACCCTCTGCTCCTGCACTTGAACTTGAAGTCTTATCTATGGCAGTAAATTACAGTGTCAATCTCATTGACATTAAGAAGAGATTGACATTTTATGAATTGAAGTCCATGCAGACCTAAGTAATATGAGATTTTTTTTTTTCTGCAGCTTCTGCCCCTCCACTTTTCAGAGCATGTCCACACAAAAGTGTTTTGTGTGGACATTCACTGTGCTTTAATGAACACTAATATGATAATTTGCAGACTTGCCATCCCATCTACCTGGACATGCATACATGCTTAATTTCCTCATTGATATGTCGATATTGTCTTACATAATATAAAACATGAAAAGATGTAAAATACACCCTGACACATATTATCTTCTATTATTAGGAGGCAGCAGTGTATCCCGGGTTATCATTCAGAGTGCTATCGTCACTCCTGCAACATAACAACAAAAAATCGAGCGATAGCAAAGTCTAGAAGGAAGAAAGGTAATGATAGGACTCAAACAACAAATCTTTTTACTTATGGTCATATGATGTTACTTTGAAAAATGAAAAGATATATTTGAGGATGTTGATTTATTTTACTTTTCATTCCTTTTCTGTTTTCTTTTTCCTCTTTCAATTGAGTTCAAGACGCTGAAAAGCCTGAAGCAGGTGAATCACCTCAAGAGGCAGTTCCTGATGGTGAAGCAGATGAGCCGGCCCCAAAGAGACTGCTTCGATCCATGATAAGTCATAGTCAACAAACAGCAACTGTCGAGCACACTGACCGTAGGTGTCTTACCAGCGAATTACATCATTTGTAAATGTTCAAAGTACACAAAATAAAAAAAAATTAGGAAAAAAATGATTATATAAAGTTTTATTTAATGTGGATCCGTTTCACTGTTTAATTGGTCAAATTATTTAAACAATGAGTGAATTATTTATGATAATGTGAACTTGTGAATGACTGCGACAATCCACCCACCGATCCACACATACATACGTACATACATACACACATCCACACACACACATCCATCCATACGCACACTTCCATGCATGCAAATACACACATACATGCACACATAAATCCGCACACACACACACACACACATCCATTCACACAGACATACATGTACACATCCAAACATACATGCACACATACGTTCATCCACACGTACATACACACTTACATCCACAGATACACGTTTGAAAGGCATACACAGACACACACACAAACTAGAGATAAACAATGCAACACTTTTAGAGTGCTTTTAGGTCAAAGGTAATAGCCCTCATTTTCAAAGGCACCATCGGGGGGGGGGTCTATAAAATAAATATAAGCTCATTTTAGCTTAAAATGAATATTCATCGAGTAAACATCAGAGCATTCGATTTTTGGCCAGGATGTGACATTTACATCAGAAATAAGACAGGTCTCTTACAGGTCTGGCATTGCCCCAGTCCCACTATGGCCGTTACCCCCACTCTCCCCACCTTGGCAGTTAGTCGGGTTCAGTAAATGGGGAAACCTAGAGGATCTGTCCTGTCCTGACCCTTTAATTAGGCAGGTTCATGAGCCCTTAAAACCTGGGACCTCTGCTGCAGTCTCATTTAATTTCCTATTAAAGCGACTGGAACATGCCTGCCTGGCACTGCCCCGGTCCCACTATGGCCGTCACCCCCACTGCACACTGGCAGTCAGTGGGGTTCAGTAAAGGGAGGAACCCACAAGAACTGCCCTAACCCATTAATTAGGCTGGTTCAGGAGCAGGACCTCTGCGACAGTGTCATTAAAAAAAAACCTCACAATTATATTCATCATATTATTTTTATATAATATAATTAGACTTAACAGGTTAATATGAATGTTATCATATATAATTAAGTCTAATTATATTATATAAAAATAATATGATGAATATAATATATATATATATATATATATAGGTATAATAATATATAGTTTAAATGGACTGCAACACGGAAATAGGCGGCCATGGTGTAATACGGGCATTGGCCACTAGATGGCGCTTATTTTCCCGATCTCATTTTCTAATTAGTTTAATTAATTAATGTGCAACTTTCGGCAATAACAAGTTATGACATTCTTCTCAATTATATTTCATCTAAATCTGTGGAAAATTGTCGTTTGGTGACTTGGGTCACAAAAACCTATTTCTAGACACATTTTTGATGCTCGGCCCACAGCCTAATTGGAGGGTTGCTAATGTTATCCTACTTTTTAAGAAAGGGGAGAGAGCGAAAACAGGGACTGCAGTTTTTGTTTTTACTTTTTTGTGTTATTTTATCTTGTTTTTTCTAGTTAAGTTTTTGGTTTTTGGGTTGTGTTTATGTGGGGGAGGTGTGGGGGGGGGGGGGTTTGAAACGGGGCTTGCTGTCTCTCCCTTCGGGGGGTGTTGTGAGATAAATGAAACTTTCACTACTCGTAATTAACTTAACTTTATTTAAGCTTTAAGCAACTTATTTCTGCAATACACAAACTCAGAAACGTCTGGCAAACATGGCTGATTCTGCAGGCTTTTCCCGCCCGAAATACTTTGCACATGCGCACACTCCAGAAATGTCCTGCGCATGCGCACACTCTAGAAATGTCCTGCGCATGCGCACACACTAGAAGAGCTCCGCACATGCGCACATGCGCCCACTTCATTCTCCCCTCCTATTTATAAGTTGAGACGGTCAGGAGGTTTAATACGTCTTGATGACCGTCGCAGCACTGGAGCCTCAGGAGATACCGGTGTTTCAATAGCTGGGGGTAGATATATTGCTTGGTCATCAACTTCACTCATATTGTTATTTAGATTTTCAATTTTAGAATTTCTTGTAAAAGTTTCCATAGAGGATGCTGGAAGTGTTGGAGGAAATTCCCGATTAGTGTTATCAAGAAGCGACGGAGCTGACAGAGGAAGTTCTCGATTAGTGTTATCAGGAAGTGACGGAGCTGATGGAGAAGATGGACATGGTGCAAGGTCACGAAGTGAGACAGTTGACTGACGTCCATCCCGATACTTGATAGTTGCATAAGAAGGGTTGACATCAGTCAGTTCAACTTCATCAACAAAAGGTTCATTCTTATTTAATCAGACATACCGACGAAGCAACACAGGCCCAGGGCTCGTCAACCATGATGGCAGAGAAGTACCACTAGGAGAACGCCGTTTGAAGTTAAAGAACCGTTCATGTGGAGTAGTATTGGTAGCAGTTGACAGTAGAGATCTGATGGAGTGTAATGCATCTGGTAGAACACATTCCCACTGCTGATCTGGTATATCATTCGACTTTAAAGCCAGTTTCACTGCTTTCCAAATGATTCCGTTATACCTCTCAACCTTACCATTTCCAATAGGATGATATGCTGTTGTTTTACTTGTTGCAATTCCTCTCTTAGAAAGGTAGTCCTTTAAATCTTTTGACATGAATGAGGTGCTCCTATCAGAATGTATGTAACTTGGAAATCCACAGAATGAAAACAGTTGATCTAAACATTTGATAACCATAGCAGCTGAAATATTTGGACAAGGAAAGGCAAATGGAAACCTCAAATATTCGTCAACTAAGGTAAGTATATAAACATTTTGAGAGGAGGATGGTAAAGGCCCTTTGAAGTCAATACTCAAACGTTCCATAGGTTGAGTAGCTTTGATCAATCTTCCTTCTTCAGGACGGAAGAACCTTGGTTTTAATTCAGCACAGATTCTACATGAAGCACACGTCATCTTCACATCTTCTGTAGAGAAAGGTAAATTTTTGGAACGAACATAGTGTAACAAACGAGTGACTGCAGGATGACACAGCCCATTGTGAAGATCAGTGAGTGCAGAAGAATGAACAGAGGCACAAAATGCTCGAGTTAATGTGTCCGGAGCAACATTATTCTTACCAGGGCGGTACTCAATTGAATAACTATATGCGGATAATTCAATCCTCCATTCATGAATTTTACTATTTTTAATCTTCGTTCGTTTCCGATTATCCAGTATAAAAGCCACTGAACGCTGATCTGTTATCAAAGTGAAGTGCTGGCGAGCAAGGAAATGACTCCATTTCCTCACTGCTTCAATAATTGCTGTAGCTTCCTTTTCGACGGATGGGTAGTGCAATTCACTACCTTGGAGAGTACGAGACATGAAAGCCACTGGTCATCCTCCTTGATTTAATGTAGCTGATACTGCTAAATCAGAGGCATCACATTCAACAACAAAGGGGAGATCCTCATCGATGGCGTGCAATGTCGCAGATTCCAATTGTTTCTTTAAAGAAGTAAAGGCACCAATTGCTGTAGAGTCAAGGGGGAAAGATTTCGCTCTAATCAAAGGTTGAATTTTGTCAGAAAAAATTGGTATCCATTTAGCATAATATGCAAACATCCCAAGAACCCTTTGTAGAGAGTTTAATGTTGCTGGAACAGGTATCTCTTGGAGTGGGCGGAGTCTTTCCGGATCAGGCTTGATTATATCATTTCCAACCTAATAACCAAGAATATTAATTGATGATACTGATGTAATGGACTTAGCCTCATTTAATGTTAGATTTTTAGAATGTACAACATCTAAAAACCGTTGTACATTTTCATCATGTTCAGTTTGGTCTTTTCCTGCAATAGTTATATTATCAAGATAAGGGAAAATATCTTTAAGGTTTTCCTGTTCAACAAGTTTGTCCATCTCTCTCTGAAAAACAGCCACGCCATTAGTTACCCCAAAAGGAACTATGCAGTAGTGATATAATTTCCCATTTGCTTCAAACGCAGTGTATTTCTTCTCTGATTCCTTCAGAGGAATTTGATAGTAAGTACTTTTAAAGTCAAAAGTAGAGAATATCTTATACTTAGCTAATGTATTGATAATCTCTTCTATTCGAAGTAATGGATATGCATCAAGCTCCGTGAACTGGTTTATAGTTTGAGAGTAATCAATGCACAGTCTCTTTCTATGTCTCTCCAAGGGGTCCTTAACCACGACAACTTGTGCCCTCCAAGGGGAAGAACTGCGTTCTATAATCCCCTCTTGTAAAAGATTAGTTACTTCTGTGTTGATAAAGTTCCTATCATCTTTACTAAAATGTCTTGATTTTGTAGCAATTGGCTTGCACTTGGAGGATAAATTAGTGAATAATGAAGGACATTCAACAGATGCAGCAGAAAAACTACACAATACAGGTGGCTTTGACAATACAAGATCAGGCATAGTTCCTTCATACATTATTTGAAGTGATCTGTGCAGTTTCTGGAAATCCTGACCTAGAATTATATCGCTACACAAATTTTTCAAAATACCAAGACATACAGATTTATAGCTAGTTTTGTTCAGAATAAAGTCTACAATACAAGATCCTATAATTTGAGTATTGAGAGTTGTCAGAGCCATCGAGATTTCTCTATTTGAAGGAATTATAGTTAGATTTAGTCGGGACACAACTTGTTCACATAAAACTTTCTGAACTGCCAGAATCAAGTAATACATTAAGTGTATGGCCATTAATGGATACCGTTGTAGCTGCATGAGACAAGCTCTGAGGAAATGCAGCTGTAATTGCACATAAAGAAGGTGTGTATATGGCAGCAGTCACACTTTTAGTCGTTGCTTTGGACTTGCATACTCTAGAATAATGTCCCTTCTTGCCACAACTATTACAAGTTGCCTCTCGAGCAGGACATGTCTCTCTCTTATGAATATTACCCCCGCAAAAGTAACAGTTCCTTTTTGAATAATTATATGCTGCAGCAAGGGCACCTTTATCAGTAGAAATTGTTTCCGTTTGCTCCATATTAGTGCGTGGGTGAAATTCTTTTGTAGTAGTTGCAGCAGAATACACATTAGATGAGCCATAAGCATCTGAATTTTTCTGAGCCAAGTCTAAAGAGTAAGCTTGATTGTAAGCTGACTGTAAATCCAAGGTTTTGTGTTCTAATAGTCTCTGTCGTATTAAAGGCGATGCCAAACCATTGATAAAAGACACTCGAATAACTTCCTGTCGATATTGATCAGCCGTAACTGCTTTGAAGGCACAGTCTTTACTAAGTCTTTGAAGTTCTTGTAAAAATTCATCAAGTGACTCACCAGGTTTTTGTTTCCGAGTAGCAAGGAGGTGTTGAGAGAATATCACGTTGGGTGTCTTAACGAAGAGTTTGCTTAGTACATCAATAGCAGAATCATAAGTTGTACATTCCTCTATGTAATCATATACATCAGAAGAGACAAAGCTTATTAATGTTTTGAGTCTGTCTGGTGCATCATTGCCACACTCATCAAAGAAGTTATTTAGTATGCGAAGCCAGTGCTTCCAATTCTTTGCAGCAGCAGGTGAGTTGGGATCCAGATCCAAGCGTTGTGGTTTCAGTAGCTTCTCCATCCCAAGTCGGACTGTTTGACTTCTGAAGATAAGTTGCTTAAATTGTTGTGAGATAAATGAAACTTTCACTACTCGTAATTAACTTAACTTTATTTAAGCTTTAAGCAACTTATTTCTGCAATACACAAACTCAGAAACGTCTGGCAAACATGGCTGATTCTGCAGGCTTTTCCCGCCCGAAATACTTCCCACATGCGCACACTCCGGAAATGTCCTGCGCATGCGCACACACTAGAAGAGCTCCGCACATGCGCACATGCGCCCACTTCAGGGGGAATGTGACTTTTTTGTCGTATCCCCCTTCTCTGCCACCATCTGCGCTGAGGCCTAATGGCAGAGCTGGCGACCTCGAGACTCCGGAAGCAGAGCCAGTCTGGGCTCGCTCCCGTGAGGGCGGTTCGGCTCGGGGCTGAACGGCGCTCCTGTGAGGGGCTGTGACGCTCCCGTGAGGGCGGCCTGGCATGGGGCTGAGACTCTCCCGTGAAGGGCTGTGGCGCTCCCTTCGGGCCGGCCCAGCCCGAGGGTGGTATGGTGCTCCCGTCGGAGCGGCCCAGCTTGAGGGTGGTATGGCGCTCCCGTCGGAGCGGCTCAGCTCGAGGGTGGTACGGTGCTCCCGTTGGAGCGGCCTGCTCGAGGGAGGAACGGCACTCACGTGAGGGCGACACTCACTAGGGGCTGGAACGGTGCTCCGGTGGCTGGGACGGCATTCTGGCGGCAGTGACCCGAGTCCGGGGTTCAGCCGCGGGCCAGTGGCTGCGTCCGCTGGACTGGAGGGCGGCAGCTTCGACCACCCCGGGCCGGCCGGTGTTTGAGCCGGCCCGTTTGCGGGGTTCGGTGAGCCGCGGGACTGGTTGTACTATCGCCCGGTGGGGTATCGCCTCAGCGCAGAGGGAGAAGGGGAGGGAAGAAACTGCAGCCCTAAGATTTTTGCCTCCACCACAGTGAGGAGGTGTTTGGAGGACTCACTGTGGTGGATGTTAATTTGTGTTTGTTGTTGTTTATTATTGTAATATTGTATGTATGACTGCAGGCACGAACATTTTATTCAGACCATGAGGTCTGAATGACAATAAAGGTGATTCTATTCTATTCTATCAGTCCGATGCACCATGGATTTACTTTTTTTTAATTTTAATAAATGTTATTGAGCCATCAAAAAATGGGTACAGACTATGTTGCCATATCCAAGCTCATCAATGAAGTGTTTTGAGCGACTGGTTATGCAGCACATCAAAAATAGTCTACCTGCCGACCTAGACCCACTGCAGTTCGCCTACAGAGCCAACCGATCCACAGAGGATGCAGTCTCAACAACACTGAACCTCGTACTGTCACACCTCGATCGGAAAAATACTTATGCCAGGATCCTCTTCATAGACTTCAGCTCTGCGTTTAACACAATCATTCCGCAGCAGCTGGTGGAGAAGTTGGAGCTATTGGGGGTTGATGCTGGCACATGTAACTGGGTCCTGAACTTTCTATCACAACGGCAGCAGACAGTCAGGGTGGGCAGTAGGACATCAAAAACCATAGCCGTGAGCACTGGCTCGCCCCAGGGCTGTGTCCTAAGCCCCCTGTTGTTTAGTCTGCTTACATACGACTGTACTGCTAGACTCAATAACAACTTCATCAACAAGTTCGCTGATGACACAACAGTGGTGGGTCTCATCAGTGAAAATGATGAGTCGGCGTACAGGATGGAGGTGGAGCTGCTCACAGGATGGTGCAAATCCCACAACCTCATTCTCAACGTGGGAAAAACTAAGGAGCTGGTGGTTGACTTCAGGAGGGCGGGAAAACAACACCATACACCTCTGCACATCGATGGAGCTGATGTGGAAAGGGTCAGCAGCGTGAAGTTCCTAGGACTCCACCTGTCAGATGACCTGATGTCCACAACCAACACCACAGCACTGGTCAAGAGAGCCCAGCAGCGACTACACCCTCTCCGAAGACTACGTAAAGCAGGTCTCCCCACTACACATCTACAAACTTTTTATAGGGGGACAGTCGAGAGCACATTAACCAACGGCATCACTTCCTGGTTTGGGAGCTGCAAGGCGTACGAACGGCACCAACTTGACAGGATTGTGAAGACCGCCAGCAGGATTATTGGTGCTGCACTCTCTTTCTTGCTGGACATATACAGGAAGAGATGTATCAACAGAGCCATCTCCATCATCAAAGACCCCTACCACCCATCGCATCACATATTCTCCATCCTGCCATCTGGGAAGAGGTACAGGAGCATTAGCTGCAAAACCAGCAGGATGCTCCTCAGCTTCTTCCCGCAGGCTATAAGACTGATAAACAGACTTAGCCCCCTGCCAAAGTATCGCGCACCAACCACCAACCTGGACACATTGCAGCAGCTGTCGATCGGAACGCCTGTTGATGTTTAGTAGAGAGTAGAGTGTTTAATTTAATTTGTTCAAGTTATATGTATTTTTATTTCTATTTACTTGTTGTTATTTGTACTGCACACTGAACGGACACTGGTTGAGCAACGTTTTTTTGTTTCCTCTGGGTATGTGAGTACTCAGGAAATGACAATAAAGATATACTGATACTGATACTGATTTTTTTTCAAATGTACATATCAAAACAGAACCATTGAGTATTATACAAACAATATGTACGGGCATGTTTATAAAAACAACATTAAAAAAAAAAATAAATACTGGGTAAAAAAAGTAAATAATAAAAATAAAAATAAATAAATACATAAGTAAAGTGCAGAAGGCGAGTACAGTATTTAGGGAGTAGTTCAGTGCAATCATTATTTGTAAAGACTCTTGTTTCTAAAGCTTGTCTTCTACCCCTTACTCATAATTTCATTAAAATGGGTAGTTTAGAGTGTCAATATTCTTCTGTGCAATAAATGACATAAATGGTTGCAAGATTTTATTGGTTGACTCTATCCTTTAGAACATATCTTATTCTTTCTAAGGTACACAATTAAGCCTTCTAAGGAAATAGAGCCATTGCTTCAACATGGGTGGTCCAGGAGAAGCTGTTGGTGATATTGACTCCCAGGAATTTGAAGTTTTCTACCTTCTCTTTTTCATCAATGCAAACTGGGGTATGTGTACCGCTTCGCTTCCTGAAGTCGATTACTATCTCCTTTGTCTTGCTGACATTGAGAAAAAGGTTGCTGTTTTATTGAGGTTGGTCCTGTTGTGGTTAGCATTGCAGCTTTCATGAAGAAACTAAAATAAAAAGAAAATTCTGCAGATAGCTGAAACTGGGGAGGGTGTTCCATAGCTCCTCCCACATGACTGAGCCAAAGATTTCAATCAATTCATAAGAGACAATGGTGCTGTTCCCTACATGGTTGTGCAGTCCACTGTGCTTCTTGATGGATAGAACCCACACCACAATTCATGGAGCAATCTGATGATGACTGCCTCTATGGTAGGCAATAGGATCACTCTCTTTTGTTACAATGGGTGGAATTGTCTTTCTTGAAGATAGTCATGATTATGCTGTCCCTTCCTCCTTTTCCCATTTGAAGTCAATGGCAGGATTAGATCTGTTCATGAAGCCTTTTATGTTTGCAGACATTTTAGTTTATCATCTTTTTGTTAATCAGGAGTCATACCAATAAGTAACTGTGGAATGGAGTCAAGAAGAGAGATGCAGTGGAGGAGGTCTTTGATGTATTCCATTTAATGGATCTTGACAGCCTTTTTGTTCTTGACGGAACATAGAACTAGAACAGTACAGCACAGGAAGAAAACCTTCAGCACACAATGTCTGTGCTGAACGTGACATCAAGTTCATCCCTTCTGCCTGCACATGATCCATATCCTTCCATTTTCTGCATATCTATGTGCCTATCTAAAAGGCTTTTAATGGTGTCTATGTTGTATCTGCTTCCACTACTACCCCTGGCAGCACATTCCAGGCACCCACAACTGTCTACAAAAAAACATGCCACACATCCCTTTTAATCTTTCCCGATCTGACCCTAAAACAATACTCTCTAGTCTTTGACATTTCCAACCTGGGACAAAGGTTCTGAGTATCTACCCTACCCCTAAGCCTCTCATAATTTTATATACTTCTATCAGATCTCGCCAAACCTCCGGTGTTCCAGAGAACACAACCCAAGTCTGTCCATCCTCTCCCTGTAGCTAATATTTTTTACTCCAGGCATCATTCTGGTAAACCTCCTCTATCAGGGTTACCCTTAATCCAGGCATCATTCTGACTAAACCTTTCTGCATCCTTTTCAAAGCCACTCTATCCTTCCTGTAATGGAGTGACAAGAACTGCATACAAGACTCCAAATGGGGTCTAACCAAAGTTTTATAAAGCTGCAATATGACTTCCTGACTCTTATGCTCAATGCCTTGAAAGATTATGGCAAGCAAACTATATGCCTTACACTTTTTCTACATATGTTGCCACTTTCAGGGAGTTATGGACTGGAGGTCAAGATCTCCCTGTACATCAATGCTGTTAAGGGTCTTGCCATTAACTATATACTTTCCTTTACATTCAACCACCCAAAGTACCACAACTCATACTTTCCTGGAATTACATTTCATCTGCTATCCATCTGCCTATATCTGTAAATGATCTAAATCATGCTAAAATTTGACAGCCTTCTCTGTCCTGTTAACGGATGTCCATTTCTATTCTCAGTGACATAAATCCTTTGATGCTCAGACCCTTGGGAGCACTAAAGGGCATTCAAATGTCATGCATGTCGAAATTTTGACCTTTTTGTTCAGGCCTCACATCAATCAATGAAAATCCTTATAATCTGCTGCACTCACTAATCTAGAATCAATTACCTTTCCAGAACATCTATTCTTTCCCCTATTTCTATTCCCTAAATAAGCACAAAATGACTTTGTCACATTCAGTAATCTACACTTCAATTCCCTTTTGCTTCCTTCCTTCATTCTTGGTCTTCCTCTAAACTCACCTTTCACATTCACTTGCACACTTGTATCATTATCAATCATTTTATTCTCCTTGTCTCCCAAAAAAACATCCTACATTTGAAATCTCCAACACGGGCAAACCAGTCAAAATTCTACCTGTGGCTAGGGCTATATATTTTAATCCATGTCCTTGCGTGCTCATTCCCCTATGCAAAAAATGAATCCACTGCAGAAATGATTAATTGTAACTTTATCCTTCAACTATTCTTACCTAATTTGTGACTGGCATACCATCCTATTTATTTCAATAATTTCAATTTAACCAACACTCATCTTCCATTCAACTCTAACCCATTTGAACATGAAATGCATTTTTACCTCCCTATCAATATCTGCCCATCACATATTTAAAAATAAAACTTGATTAGAAATTGCTCCAGATCATTTCCCTCCCATCTTCAGCTTATTGGTCTAAATAATACAGATTTATTGAAGCTTTAATACATACTCAAACAGGACTGTATGGGTAACTCTAACCAGAATCAGGCAAAAGTCATTCACCCCTACAACCCCCCCACCCCCACCCTCTCCACTGGTTCTCCATGATTCAGCAATGTAGTATTGACCTTTTATCTAGTTTGTGTCAAATACTGATATTCTTTGATTCCCTTTGACGTCCATAAATCTGTTGATTTTTGTGTTGCATATACTCAGCATGCAAATCTTCACAGCCCTTGGAGAGATGACTATAGATTAATTTTACTTTGGAGTCACGCGAGTGACTACGTGAAGACCCCGCCAGAAGGCATGCGTGACATAGTGTCTCACGCAGTGCAACAGCGACGGGCGGGGAATGAGCTCTCCTGCAATAAAGTTTAAAATGGGACCTCCAGGTAAGTAAAACTTATTCTGAGGTCGTATTTTGTGAAACCCTTGATGTACTCCGTTTTGTAGACAACATGGACAAGGGCAGAAAAACAAAGAAGGTCACACCCCATCCGACTGTGATGGCCCAGGAGGGTTCCAGCAGTGGGGGGCGACCGGCGGCACCTGGACCACACTCAATGCGGTCCACAGTCACCGACGCAATTTCTGCAGAGCCGAGCCCAACGCCGCTAGATGCTCAGCTGGAACTACTGCAGCGGGTTGGAGGCAAGGCAAAGTAGGTCAGTCCGGCCGGTAGACTCCGATGAGTCCGGTCCGGAAGACACGCCGCCCGAGAGCGGCAAAGGTGACCGTTTGTCCCGCATTGAGTGGTTGATGGAGCAAATGCTCCAGCGGGACTTGCTCCGGGAGATGGGGTAAGCCAGCCATGGGAGTGCATGCACACCCACAACAGTGCAATATCCAGCACTGTCCATCACATCTCCCTCAGCAGAAGGGAGCGTTGGTGACCAGGGCTGGGCTGGTCAAGAAGAGGGGTCCGTGGCTGAAGACAACAGCAGTATGCTGGGGGTGCAGGACAGGAAGAGCTGCTGGGAGTGGTCAACCGCTACGCAATAACAACATGAGCGGGACAGCCGTTGCAGTCTAAACTGGCAGCCAGTATTGACCACCTGTCCTTCAACCCACTACAAGAACAGGTAGTAAATGAGGCGTTGGACAGATACACGCCCCCGGAGAATTGCATCTCACTCAATATATCGGCCATCAACAGCCAAATCTGGGGGTACATTGGGTTGGGCATACGTACCCAATAGGTAAAGCTCCAAAACATTCTGAAGCTCCTGATGTCAGCCATTACATCATATGCTCGATCCGTGGATGGGGTCAGAATGACCGAAAACCAGCAGGATACCCTGGCTCTACTGTGCAACACACAGTACGAGATTAACAGCCTGCGGAAAGATGCCATCAGAGCTGCTCTCAATCCCAAATTTGCAGGGTTGTGCAAATCTGCGACCACACAACCTCAAATCCTGCTATTTGGAAAGGACCTGTCGAAACAGGTAAAAGATCTGGATGAAGAGTCGAAAGCGCTTGGACTCATGAGGGCAGGCCTTGGAACGAGCAAAACCACACAACCCAGATGGCAGCACCCTGGCGCATCCACCAGTAGGCGTCAACATCATGGTACTGGTGAAAGCATGGGGCCCGCATATCATCCCCGGAGGTCTTTTTTAGGCCAGGGCCCAGAGCGGACCTCATGGAAGATGCGCCACCCCCACACAGCAACACCTCGACCGACGAAGAACCAGAAACCCAAGAAATGAACACTCTACCAGTAACCATGGAGGTAGGTGGGTCTGGTTCCTTCCAGAACATAAAAGGTGCAGGGCCTGTACTAACTGGGGGAAGGTTACACCTGTTTTTGGAAGCATGGAGGACTATCACTCTTGACAATTATATACTACAAAGTATTCAGGGATACAAAATTGAATTCATTCAAAAAAGTATGCCACCAATTCAGCATGCACCCCATAGGGAGTTTACCCTCTCACAAAGAGAAAAATGCGAGGGACAGGCAGAACTGGTGAGATTACATACAAATGGAGTCATAGAAAAAATGACCGTTTGGAATTTGTATCAAATATCTTTACAAAAACCAAGAAAGATGGTGGATGCGCATCATCATTGACTTGCCGACACTGAATACTTTTGTCCAGTATATACATTTCAAAATGGAAACATTTGTTACTGCCAAACAATTGATTTCCAAAGGATACTTCATGGCATGCATCGATCTAAAAGATGCATACTATTCAGTACCCATTCATAAGGATCATTGTAGATGCCTAAAGTTTAACTGGATGGGTCAACCAAGGCAGTATAAAGCGTTGCCAAATGGTCTAACATCAGCCCCAAGATTATTTACCAAGATATTAAAACCAGCCTTGGCAATACTAAGAAAACAAAAACATATTGTCATGGCGTATCTCGATGACAATTTAATAGTGGGCAAAACCCTAGAATTAACTAAATCAGCAGTATTAGCTACTAAACAATTGTTTGAAACTCTGGGGTTTGCAAGTTGACACCATCCACAACTATGGACTGTCTGGGATTCACAATTAACTCAGTCCACATGTCTGTAACATTGCCAAAAGAGAAAGCAGCAGAATTGGTACAAGCCTGCAACAAATTGATGGTTACCAATCAAGAAACTATTCGACAGGTGGCAAGAGTAATTGGGTAATTAGTAGCAGCATTTCCAGCTACCAAGCTTACCAAAACTTACAAAGAGCAAAGGTGCAAGCGCTAAAACAACATAACGGTCATTTCGATTGACCCATGAAATTACCAGCCAGAGCAATATCAGAATTACAATGGTGGAAAATAAACATTTGGCATAGTTCCAGCCCCATCATTATCAATAACCCAACAATCACGATACAAACGGATGCTAGTGCTCAAGGCTGGGGAGCAACTAACACTATATCTAGTACTGGTGGTAGATGGAATATACAAGAATCATCACTACTGCAGACACTGGGTATAAATTATTTAGAAATGTTGGGTGCATTTTATGGGCTAAAAGCTTACTGTTCAGCTATGCACCATCTGCATGTCCGCCTACAAATTGACAATACCACAGTGGTGGCCTATATTAACCATATGGGCGGAATAAAATCGATATCATGTGACAATCTGGTCAACACAATCTGGCAATGGTGTGTCGACAGACATATTTGGCTATCAGCAACTTACCAACCAGGTAAGCTTGATACAGTGGCAGACACCAGGTCATGAAATTTCAACGACAACACTGAATGGATGTTGAATCCCAAAGTATTTGCTGATATAACAAAGCGATATGGAACACCAAATATCGATCTCTTTGCATCCCGACTGAATCACCAGTTATCAACATATGTCGCTTGGGAACCAGAGCCTGAGGCAATATCGATGGAGGCGTTCTCACTGAATTGGGGAAAATTGTTTTTCTATGCCTTTCCCCCCTTCTGCCTCATCAGTCAGGTCCTACGCAAAATACAAATGGATTCAGCTTCAGGTATTTTGGTAGTACCCGACTGGCCTACACAGCCATGGTTCCCTGTGGTCCTTGACATGGTCACGGAACCACCCATGACCATTCCCAGAAAACCTGATCTGTTGGTCCACCCTGTCACAGGTGAGAGCCAATCCGTGCCATGACAGAATAAATCTGTTGGGTTGCAGAATTTAAAAAGACCTCAATTGGATCTGGGACTATCAAACAGGACCATGGACATGATGACGGCATCTTACCAACAGTCCGCCAAGAAACAGTACCTCTCCAGCATCAGGAAGTGGGAAGCATACTGCTCGAAGACTGGAGCGACATATAGAACAGCGATGATAACGAACGTACTGGAGTCCTTTCCAGCCTTCACTACGATGAAGGCCTGAGTTACAGTACAATTAATTGTGCTATGTGTGCTCTGTCAGCCTATCTATGGCAGGCACCAGGACAACAGTTCATAGGATCACATCCGCTGGTGGCCAAACTAATGAAAGGTATTTTTAATACCAACCCCCCTAGACCAAGGTACCCCCAGATCTGGGACGTCAGTGTCATCCTGTCATTTCTAAGGGGATGGTCACCAGCCAGATCCCTGACTCTGGAACAGCTCACCCTGAAAACGGTAATGCTGATGGCTTTAGTCTCAGCCCAAAGGGTCCAGTCCCTACACCATCTAATACTGGACAACATGGTCATATCAGCTGACCAAATTACATTCACAATCTGGGAGCTGGTCAAGCAGAGCAGACCGGGAACTTCAGGATTAACAATGGAATTCCGGGCATACCCACCTGACCCCCGTTTATGTGTCATGTCACATCTGCTGCTATATCTTAGCACAATCAAAGCATCCCGAGGGAGAGAAGAGGCACTATGGGTCAGCTTCAAAAAGCCACATGGTCGGGTCGGTACAAACCATCTCAAGATGGCTCAGACAGGAATTGGGAGCTGCTGGGGTGGATACTGACATTTTTAGATCTCACTCCACCAGGGCAGCAACAACATCGTCGGCTAGGAATATGGACGTGCCAATGGACCATATCCTGGCAACAGCGGGGTTGGTCCACGGAAAGAACTTTCCAAACGTTCTATAATAAGCCGATTACCAAACCTGCATTGTTTGCAGAAAGGATTTTAAATTCTGCAAATATATAATTTAAGCCCGGTAGAGTGTTATTTTCTTTGTTTAAAATAAATATTGTTATTGTTTTTAAAAAACTGATTCATGTTTGATGACAATAACATACTTCCTCCCTTGGATGACTTTGGCAGTGAGTGAAGCATGTACTGTTACACGGCTTGAAATCACAGAGCTTTAAAATCTTCACGTAGTCACTCACGTGACTCCGAAGTGAAATAGTAAGATTAAACGAGAACTTACCAGTTTCAAGTTTGATCTTTATTTTACGAGGAGTTACCATAGGGGATTACGTGCCCTCCGCTCCCACCCTCAATTATAAAGGTCAACTGATATCCTAGTTCTTCTTATCTTTACTAGGTTTATTTCAATTACTGTGTTCTGTGATTCCACACCGCTGCTTTGAAGAACGTCACGCATGCGTGTTGGCGGGGTCTTCACGTAATCCCTCATCGTAACTTCTCATAAAATAAAGATCAAACTTCAAACTGGCAAGTTCTCGTTTAATCTTACTATTGATGCTGATACCAGGGAGTGGCAAAACCTAATCAGGAAGTTCTAGACTTGTCTGGCAGGGGGTTGAGACTCAAAAAAATGGTGTAAAAAATGAGAACGTTGAGGCAAATGTAGAAGTTAAATCAAGCAAGTCCAGGAGGCAGGGCAGGCAGGGGCAATACAGGGAGTGAGGAATGTTTGATAGGCTAAACTGCATTAATTTTAATGGAAGATTCCTGTTTGATAATGCAGATGTACTTTCCATGATGTGGCAACCATGTGGCAGTAGACCAAGCTATAACAGTATTCTATTGATTTTACAACACAACATGTTACACGGCCAAAGCCTAACTGCACTTAAATACCGTTATTTTTCCACTTTGTCGGAGAATTTCACTTTGTTCTCCCTTTGCCCCCCTCCACCTTCTCTGCAACTTATACTAACTTCTTCCCCTGGACACACAATAGTCTGCAGAAGCTTGAATATGGAGCAAAAATAAATTTGCTGGAGGAACTCGGTGTGTCAGTAGCATCTATTGAGAAAAATTGATAGACAATATTTCAGGTTATGACCCTTCTTGCGACTGATGAAATAGAGGTGAGATAGCTGGAGGAAAGAGGTTAAAGGAGGGGGAGGGGCAAGAGCTGACAAGTGATAAGAACGATCCAAGTAAAGTCAAAGTCAAAGTCAATTTTTTTCGTCACTCGCACCCGAAGGTGCAGGGAAATGAATTTTCCAGCAGCGATATACTTAAAAAGGACACACAATACACAATCAGATTTAACACAAACATCCACCACAGCATTCTTCACTGTGGTGGAAGGCACATAGTTCAGTCAGTCCTCCTCCTTTGTTCACCCGTGGTCGGGGCCATGAACCCTCCGTAGTCGCCGCTACGGATGGCAAGATTTACAGGCTCTCTCGTTGTGATGATCCAATCTCTGACGTTGGGACAGTCGAACACACTCCGTGGCTTTGATGGCGTGGCTCGGAGACTGCAGTTTCAGGATGTTATAGGCCGCATGCCGGCCGTTGGAGCTCTTCTCCGGCAATCCCCGGCAAGGGATCCCAGGCTCTGGATGGTAAGTCTATGCCACCCCTGCGGCTAGAAGCTCAGCAGACCACAGCCCCATGATGTCAATGTCACCAGGCCAGCGAAGCTCTGGGTCCCACTCCGGGAAAGGCCGCTCCAATCCAAGCTGTTAGGCCGCGAGAGGGGAGGCGACATGGAAAAAGTCTTCTCTCCATCGAGGAGGCGACCGAAATTGGTTCCCCCTTTCCCCCCCTAATCCCCCCACCCATTACCCACTAAACCAACATTTGGACACAATAAAACAAACAAAAAAAGTCACAATAACGAACACGCTGCTGGCAGGGCAGCTGACTCGCAGCGCCCCTACTGACCAACTAGTAAGGAGAGATTCATTGGCAGATGAGTCGTGGGTGAGAGAAGGGTGGAGATAGTAACTAAAGGCGATTGTGATAAGTGGAGAAGACAGTAGAATTTGGGAAGTGAAATGTAGAACTGCAGGTCCTGATGGTGTTTAGACAAAAACGGGGTAGGGGGTAGATGACTGTAGATGGAAACATGGAGTAGGGAGTGTTAGTTCATCACTGAATGGCAGTAGTGCAGGAGGGGAAAGGAACTGTGTGACAGAGGTGGGGGAATGGAAAGAAAGATGTGCAAAGGGGTGGAGCTGAGTAGATAACAATGACACACTTTCTTTCTAGTTTCTCTCTGATCTCATTGTATGATGGAAGTGTTTCCGATTTGAAACATGAACTGCGGCTATTTCTACAGATGTTGCCTGGCCTGCTGAGTTTTCTGGCATATCTGTTTTTATTTCACTCATACTCTTGTAATAAAGACCAACATACTGTTTGCCTTAAAGAAAGACACAAAGTGCTGGAGTAAGTCAACGGGTCAGGCATCATCTCTGGAAAACATGGATAGGTGACATTTCATAAAATCAATCCCACCACCAACCCTTGATACCATCATTCCCAACATTCAACAGTGTTCTATTAGCTACCCCACTTCCATGTCATTGATCACAGCTCCCCGAATCACTAACACCTGCTCCTGAACTTATACTTGGCACCAACTCATATCTTGGCAGCCATTTCTTGCCACATCCCACTTCTAAACTACAACATCCTTCTCCATCCTAAGAGCTCTGCCTCCTACAGTCCCCATGACTTCCAATGATTTTACTTTGCACACCACCTGGCAGGCTAAATGAAGAGACGGCCTTACCCCATGTGTTATTGCGTTTCTGAATGGTTCAGCTGCCAACAGAATGTTTTCATATCTGCCGCTGTCACTGGTTAATTTGCCTTTACCAATGTAATTTGCAAGTACCAATGTAATTCAAAGCTATAAAACCATAATCAAGTTCACACAAATGTGTATGTCTTTAAATCAAACAACACAATCATTGTGGTTTTTATTATTATCCGTTGTAACATGTCAGCAGAACTCAATCTACAGATCTTGCAAAGAGCACATTAGTAATAAAATACCTGTAAAATATACTAAGCCTATACTATGAAATAATAATGATTGGAAAATGCTGTAATGCAATTGCACGGCTGGTATTCCATTTTAAACTTCTCATCATTTATTTTCATGGTTCAAGTATAAAATCAAAGAGATAATCAATTCCTAGTTCTGGTAGCATTCCCTGACTCAAGGGATGAAAATTAAGTTTAAAAATAGAATATTGAACTGGCCTCAGAATTTTATTCTAGTTCAAATTTTACAATTGACTTCCTGAAGACAATTTTTTAGTACCTTGCAGTTGTGACATGAACACAGAGGTTAGTATTAAAAACCTAGTATTCTGTGCAGACTGCTAATTTTATTGTCATTTGGACACACAGCAATTATTCATTATTTGAACATATCAATTTGATTTGAAGTTAATCATCAGCACTTTAACCTGTGAAACTGGAGCATATTGATACTGTGTTTGCCTGTATATCAACCGTAACTCTAGCAAAATAACATTTAAGGTGTTTCTTGAGATTCTGAGTTAAATGGCACAAGCTTCAACCACTTCCAGCTTAAGTCCTGATAAGGCTTCGTTGTCTTGTGCGTTTGTTCATCAATGCTTTTATCTTTTCTCTACACCATGGTTTACTTAATTAACACAAACACAAAGCAAGAAGATCTATGAAATTATGAGAAAGTAACCAAACACTTAACAAAAATAAATATTGAAATTGTGTGTTTGTGGATGGAGGAGGTTTCCACTCATGGAATATACAGGTCACTCTGGATCATTGGGAACTTTTTCTGTTGATCAGTACAGTGTGCCTTGACAGCACCCATGGTGCATTCATCATTGGGAGTGAGCTGCTGGGTATTTTCAATGTGCAACTGGCTGGGGGATGGAACATGGAAGGCAAATGCACCTCTCCATCTCTATGTGATTCCTTCATACAATTGACGAGCACCTTTGCAAGTGAAAACAATGAGAAGTCCCATTTGTGTCCTGATTCAGATGTTTCCATCAATCCAGGGCAGTCCATTATACTTTATTATGGAGGCAGTTCTCCATTATACAAATGCACACAAGCTAGTGATAAACAGCAATAGCTTGTACTGGAGGAAGAAGGGAAAGGAGTTCTTCAACTAGAAGATCTTTGGGAAGAAAAGGAGTCAGAAGATTGGTGGAAGGATCCCCAGAAAAAGACCCAGACTTCATCAACCAGCAGTAGGTGGGAAAAAGACTGCCATTGCAAGGGTGAGTGGAAGCTTTCATATAAAGAGCGATTATACATAATCAGTTTGCCATGACAGTCCCAGTCTAAGTGATTTACCACACAAAACAAGCTCTATCAACAAAGTACTTCTCAAATATACAGCTGACAAACTAAATAATAAGAATAGTCACCACCACGCCATTCTCTGCAGGTACAGGGGTACTGCTTAGCACCTCAGTTTTCGGATGCAATACCCATTGATTTTATTGGCTTACTTCAAAATCAGTGTAAGCAAAATAATAATGGAAACTTCTAAACAGATTGTAATGAGTCAAGTCAAACACATATCAAGATACAACACATGGTTATTAAATGTACTTACAGAATCAGTCTGCAGGACATAACAGTTCCCAGCAGCTACTCATACTGAATGGTGTAAGCAAACTCTTGCTAATATAAAACACATATTGGGCGGAGCAACTACTAACAAGCACTACAATTGGCTAGTAGGAAATAACTAATCTACACAGATAATATCATCTGGAAACAGACTCTGTTGCAACTGTAATAATTTGTCTAATGCTTGAGAACTCAGATGGTCAATGTTGATAAGTATCAAAGTAAGCACATTGCTAAGAAAAATGCACATGATCCACAGATTCTGATTAGCAGTCAAAGGTTATAAAGACAGATTGATACATCCAATCATCCATATCTTCTTCAGCAATCAAAGAGAATAACCTTACAAATTTCTACTGAAGGGTAAACTATATCTATTGAACACATGGATGAATTCACAATGTGTTTGAATGGATGCTAGGTGGTCATGGAGAAATGGTAGATATCATAATATTTTCAAAATAAATGAGAGGAGAGAGTGTTGCATCATAGCCAGAGCCTGAGTTTTTAGACCACATGTAAAGAAGCAACAAAAGTACATACATTTATTAAACCAGGAAATAAAGCAAAGCCGAAGAACACATTAGAGTACTGGAATTCAAATGAGCTTTTGACACTACAAACATTCAAAGTAAAAGGAACAAATTAAATGTATAAAAAATTACAAAGTACTGGAGTAACTCAGTGGGTGAGGCAGCATGGACAGGACATGGATAAGCAAGTTTCAGGTCACATCTGAAAAGGACCCTATTTTAGAATTCAAACTAAATGAATAACAGCTGCCAATTCATTATAGAGGATCCACAGAAATATATATAGTTTGAACACTACATATTTCAAGTTATCATGTCTGCAGGAAAGGTGGAGACAATGATAATGTTAGATGCTTTTCTCTTTTGATTAAGGAAGAAGTTGGCTCAGGAAAAGAAAACCAGAGGATTTATGAGTATAATTAAGCAACACAGATTTAAGACTGTTATTAGAGTTTCACAGAGGTCTCCTGGTTGCTGACATCAAAAGTTAGGATTAATCATTGCAGAGCTGGGATATGCATTATGTAAAGGCAGAGTGATTTAAATGGTGGTGTTAACTTCCACATTGATTGCGAGCAGGTTAGCTGATGTAAATAAGATTATGATTTTCAGCAGTGTGTACAGGATTGTTTTCTAGTCCAAAATATCTTAGAATCAACATATGTGAGGTGGGAAGGCATCAGTTTTGATTTAATAAAGAAAAATATGTAAGATTTAGTTAACAGTCCATGATACTGTATGGACATTTTTCAATGAGGAACCATAATATAATCAAGTTCAATGCAGTATTTGAAATGTGAAAGTTCAGTGAAGATTTTGATTTTTATGCAATGTGGAAGACTGACCAATTATGTGACAGCCATTGACAATAAAATTCAATGCAATGCCGATTCACCTTAGATTCCAAGGAGCATGTCTAGTTGTCAAAATAAAATCCAATTCCAACAAAGAAATGACAGACGAGTTGAACAGGTACTTTGGATCCATCTTTACTAAGGAGGACACAAACAATCTCCCTGATGTACGAGTGGCCAGAGGATCTAGAGTGACGGAGGAACTGAAGGAAATTCACATGAGGCAGGAAATGGTGCTGGGTAAACAGATGGGATTGAAGTCTGAAAAATCCCCAGGGCCTGATGGTCTGCATCCCAGGGTACTTAAAGAAGTAGTTCTGGAAATTGTGGACACATTGGTGATCATTTTCCAATGTTCTATTGATTCAGGGTCAGTTCCCGTGGATTGGAGGGTATTTAATATTATCCCACTTTTTAAGAAAGGCGGGAGAGAGAAAACAGGGAATTATAGACCAGTTAGCCTGACATCGGTGGTGGGGAAGATGCTGGAGACAATTATAAAAGATAAAATAGCGGCACATTTGGATAGCAGTAGCAGGATCGGTCCGAGTCACCGTGTGAACCTATGCTGCACTCCCTCAATTGCCTGAATGTCCTTCCTCGAATTTGGAGACCAAAACAGCACACAATACTCCAGGTGAGGTCTCACCAGGGCCCTGTACAACTGCAGAAGGATCTCCTTGCTCCTATACTCAACTCCTCTTGTTATGAAGTCCACCAAGCCATTCGCTTTCTTCACTGCCTGTTGTACCTACATGCTTGACTGTTGAACAAGGACCCCCAGATCCCGTTGTACTTCCCCTTTTCCCAACTTGACACGTGCTGGCTCGAAGGGCAAAATGGCCTACTCCTGCACCTATTGAGCCCACAAACAGAATAAATCAGACGCAGTGTGATAGAGAATTCAAGTGATAGGTGGCTGGAAACTGAGTGCTGCCCTTGAAGACTGACTGGAAATGCTCTTAACGCAGTCCACCAGTCGGTGTTGAGGAGATCACATGGAGAACATGAAATGCAGAACACTAGATAAGAAGAAATACAAGTGAATATTGTAGTAAGTACCTGTGAAAAACTCCAGAGGATTGGGTGGACAAGAATGACAATGGGACCCATGAGTTAATTAATAGCAGACCCCAGGCACTTTCAGATGGGAAATTTCGCCACATTCGCCTATTGTCTATTGTTTATTGTGTTCCCGTTTACCAGTCCTTCTTCCCCCTACCTAAATGGGCGGTCACAGTGGTGCAGCGGTAGAGTTGCTGCCTTACAGCAAATGCAGCGCTGGAGACTCGGGTTCGATCCCGACTATGCGTGCTGTTTGTACGGAGTTTGTACATTCTCCCTATGACCTGTGTGGGTTTTCTCCGAGATCTTCGGTTTCCTCCCACAGACATACAGGTATGTAGGTTAATTGGTTTGGTAAATGTAAAAATTGTCCCTCGGGGGTGTAGGATAGTGTTAATGTGCGGGGATTGCTGGTTGGCGTGGATGTGGTGGGCCGAAGGGTCTGTTTCCACGCTGTATCTCTAAACTAAACTAAACTAAAACTTTCCTTTATGCCCCACCTGTACTCGCAACAATTTTTCCCCTTCTCCTCCACTTCCATCTACACCCCTTCCTTTACCTTCATAATCGCAATTCTGCAATCCTTTTGTATCATGCCTTTGCCTTTTCATATCTGGCCTCTGTCCAACCATATGCCAAGCAAAGCCCCCTCATTTGTATCAACCTACAGTATAACCTATCAGGCTTTGCTGCTTCCCTCTTCCAGCTTTCTTCCCTTAAAAGGCGATCTCACGGTGCGACCTGAAGCAAGACCTAACAAGAGTTTAACATCGTGGGAACCTTCTGCGATAGCAGTACGGCATTCGTGGACCACCGAGGAACTCCGTGGCGCTGACGGCAGGCAGTCGTGTGACTTGGTAAGGTCGGGAGAAAATTCAAACATTTTTGAATTTCTCCAAGAGTGTCTTGAGCAGCGTTGCAACATTGTATGAGTGCAGATGCCAGTGCGATATCCGTGCGATATCCGTAATGACTCTTACGAGTACCGTGGGAACTCCTGCAAACGGCAAACCCGGAAGCTTGACAGAAGGGACATAAGGTGAGGTTAAATAAATATATTTTTTACTATCAGATTGATGTCTGCAACTCTTCATTAACACATCACTACAAGAGGAATGTCTCTAATGTTATAATCCCTCTCATGCTGAAACACAAAATAGTTGAAGGGAGGTGAAATAATCACATTTTTATTCTTTTTCATTTTTGAGTGTTGCTGAGCTATTGTACTCTCACTTGCTGAGCTATTGTACTCCAGCAGTTTGTGTCTCTTTTTGTCTGAAAGCAGTTTCTAACTGGAGGAACTCCGCGGGCCAGGCAGCATCTACGGAGGGAAATTGACAGGCGAGCCTTTCCTCCGGCTGCCTTATCTCTCTACACCCCCCCCCAACTGCCACCCACACACACACATGCTGGAGAAACTCAGCGGGTGCAGCAGCATCTATGGAACGAAGGAAATAGGCAACGTTTCGGCCTGAAAAGTTGCCTATTTCTTGTGCATGTGTCGGAAGGAACAGCAGATGCCGGTTTAAAGAGAATGAGTAACTCGATGGCAGGCAGCATCTTTTGGGAGAAGGCATGGGTGACATTTCGGGTCGAGACCCTTCTAATATGCTGCTTGTCCCGCTGAGCTACATGTTGTGTCTATCTTCGTTTTAATCAAGCATCTGCAGATCCTTCCTGGCCGAACCCGATTGAAAGATGAGAGGCTGGGCGATAGAAATCATTAATTGAATTAAATAACAAGATACCTGTCTAATCGTATCTACAGGATTGGACAGGCTAGATGGAGGAAGAATGTTCCCGATGTTGGGGGAGTCCAGAACCAGGGTCCCAGTTTTACAGTCTACCGTGGGAACTCTTTAATTACAGCGGGAAACCTTCAGTTTCCCAGGGGGTCGGGACGGGACTGGAGTTGGGAGGGAAAGGTGGGGGAGTCGATGGAGAGGAGGGGGAGACAGATGGGGGTGTCTTGATTTAGTGGCGGTGGGTGTCTGTCACTGAAACAGGCAGGTGAGATTTCATATTCACCTTGTGTGTGCCTCTCTCTCTCTCTCTCTCCCTCCCTCCCTCCCTCCCTCCCTCCTTCCCTCTCACACAGGCATGAATGGATGAACTCCGCGGGCCAGGCAGCATCTACGGAGGGAAATGGACAGGCGACCCATTCTTCAGGCTGCCTTATGTCTCTCTCCCCCCCCAACTCCCACCCACACACGCGAATGCTGGAGAAACTCAGCGGGTGCAGCAGCATCTATGGAACAAAGGAAATAGACAACGTTTCGGCCCCGCTGCACCCGCTGCACCCGCTGAGTATCTCCAGCATTCGTGTGTGTGGGTGGGAGTTGGGGGGAGGAGAGAGACATAAGGCAGCCTGAAGAATGGGTCGCCTGTCCATTTCCCTCCGTAGATGCTGCCTGGCCCGAAGAGTTCATCCATTCATGCCTGTGTGAGAGGGAGGGAGGGAGGGAGAGAGAGAGAGAGGCACACACAAGGTGAATGTGAAATCTCACCTGCCTGTTTCAGTGACAGACACCCACCGCCACTAAATGAAGACACCCCCATCTGTCTCCCCCTCCTCTCCCTCGACTCCCCCACCCTTCCCTCCCAACTCCAGTCCCGTCCCAATTTCGGTCTGTGAAATGCAACACGCCAGCCCCGACAACCAGCCCGGTGGTCAATCCTTTGAAGATAAACACCAGTTGCTTGGAGCAACTCAGCGGGACAGGCAGCATCTCTGGAGAGAAGGAACGGGTGGCGTTTCGGGTCGAGAGCCTTCTTCAGACTGAAAGTTTCACCTCTCAGTAGATCATAAAATAACACAATCATCACGGTCAATGTGAGATACAGTCTATATTCATATTTGACAAAATAAAAAGACGACTTCTTGCACATATTGAGAGAAGGTGCATCACACCAAACAACATTTGTCTAAAAAAACACAGATTATTCTTCAGCTCATTAAAGGGCTCGGGTGAAAAAAAACAATATAGTGTGTGACAACAAAGTAACATCATTTGTGCCACGTGATTAACTACACTACAGTCCACGATGTTCATTCACGGTTAACGGGAAAGATCGGGAGACGGACAAGTCACTCGCAAAAATGACAGAATTGCAGAGTACTGTGGGAACTCTTTATCTACCTCCCGCTATATCGTGCGGAACTCTTACTGGACCACGACCACTTCACTCGGGTGACATCTTGCATCAGGTCGCACCGTGAAATCTAGCCATTACTCTCCACAATCAGTCTTAAGAATGGTCCAGACCTGAAATGTCACCCATCCATGTTGTCCAGAGATACTGCCTGATCTGCTGAGTTAATGTAGCACTTTACGTATTTTTTAAGCCCAAAATGCAACACGCCCACCAAACCAAATGGTTTTAATCCCCAGGATTTAGAAGGGAGTAGATAAGAACATTAATATGCTCAGTAATTGTTCTGTCCTTTCCACATGATTTCTCCAAAGATTCTCTGTTGATTAATTTTACCTTTAGATTATCGATATGCCTACATCAGGCAGCTTTTAAGAAATATAGGAGGGGAAAACCAAATAATTATTGATCAGTTATTAGATAATTACCTGTCAATAATTGTGGATAGAGTAACATAACAATTTGAAAATGTGCAGCTGATCAGAGGAAGTCAGCAGGTAAATGTGAATGTTAAATCCATATACTGTAATTTGTAAATAGTTGAATATTTAGAAGATATGGATAAAGGAATTATCAATTGATATTTACATGGATTCAGATACATTTGATAAAGTTCCTATAAGAAACTTAACTAATGTTGAAGCTTTCTAAATTGTAGGAAAATTATCGTATTGAGGAAGGGCATTCTTTGATGTCCTTTGAGGACAATGTCCTTTGAGGAAGGACATTCTTGCTATTGAGGGAGTGCAGCGTGGGTTTACAAGGTTAATTCCCGGGATGGCGGGACTGTCATATGCTGAGAGAATGGAGCAGCTGGGCTTATACACTCTGGAGTTTAGGATCAGAGGGGATCTCATTGAAACATATAAGATTGTTAAAGGCTTGGACATGCTAGAGGCAAGAAGCATGTTCCCGATGTTGGGGGAGTCCAGAACCAGGGGCCACAGTTTAAGAATAAGGAGTAAGCCATTTAGAATGGAGACGAGAAAACACTTTTTCTCACAGAGAGTGGTGAGTCCGTGAAATTCTGTGCCTCAGGCGCGGTGGAGGCAGGTTCTCTGGATGCTTTCAAGAGCTAGATAGGGCTCTTAAAAAATCGCGGAGTCGGAGGATATGGGGAGAAGGAAAGAACGGGGTACTGATTGGGGATGATCAGCCATGATCACATTGAATGGCAGTACTGGCTCGAAGGGCCAAATGGCCTACTACTGCACCTATTGTCTATTGTCTATTGTATTGATTAGAAAACTAGTGAAGCATTAGAAGATCATGAGTGAAGAAAGACACAAAATGTTAGAGTAACTCAGGAGGAAGACGATCAACATGGCTAGGTGACATTTCAGGTTGGGACCCTTCTTCAGACTGATTGTATGGGGGCATGTGAAACAAGGCTGGATCCGAGGAGGGGCAGAACAGAGCATGGGCGGTAATAGATGAACACAGGCAAGGTTTTTTTTCTGATCAGGAGATTGTTAGACAAAGGCCAGGGATGAAAAGACAGGTGAGAGCGCAAAAGGATAAAGAGCAGTGAATTATGAAGCTTGTGGAGAGATAAGCTGTTAATTGCGCAGCCAAAGGAAGGGCAAGGGGAGCAAGGTCAGCCAGGGTTCATGGGAGGGGAGTAGAGATGTGGGGGTGGGGGGAGAAAAGACGGCGAAAGGGAAGGGGAAAGGGGGAGTTTGCGAGTTAGTTAAAAACTGAGATTCAGTGTCTAGTTTCATGCAGAATATAAGGTGGTGTTCCTTCAGTTTGCATATGGCCTCACTCTGCCAATTGAAAAGGCCCAGAAGACAATGGGCATGTACTCAAATTGGATGTGACAAATATTGTCTCACAAGATCTCTGTTGGGACTGCAATTGATAAATGTGCCTATAAAATTTTCAAATGATGAAATCTTCAGTTGCAAATTTAAGATTTTCAATAATAGGCAGAATAATAAGCATTATAAATTGAAATGCTAGATCATTAGAAGATGTTAATAGATTAACTAATGAGCAACGTATTGGCAAATAGAATTCAAAGCAGGAAAGTTGAAACTACTTACTATGTATCTTAAAATATAAACAAGTGGAAGTAAAAAGCTGTTTCCTTCAGCATTCCATGTCTAGAGATACCTTATCTCCTAAATGAAATTATATTGTGAATAATGCTGGTTTGAATTCCACCGTTGAAAAAATTCAATTAGGAACTTCCAGTCCCAAATCATCCTTGTTCCAGTGATGTGGCTTCCATGTTAGTTGAACATGGGACGCCATCAGTTTTCATGTAAATGTCCTTTGGAGCATTCACTGGAAAGTTGGATGATATCTTTCCGAAATACACAAGTTGTGGTGATCTTCTGGACCAACTTATTCTGCTACATTGTTGTCCACTTAAAGGCTGTAACAAGGAGTATATTCCATTCCGTCGCTTCAATGCGTTTAGTTCATTGTCACATGTACCGAGGTACAGTGAAAAGCTTTTATTGCGTGCTAACCTGTCAGTGGATAGACAATACATGATTACATTTGAGCTATCTACTGTGTACAGATACATTATAAAGGGAATAACGTGAGTAACGTTTAGTGCAAAATAAAGCCAGTAAAGTACGATCAAAGATAGGGTCTCCAATGAGGTAGATAGTAGTTCAAGACTGCTTTCTTGTTGTTGGTAGGATGGTTCAGTTGCCTGACAACAGCAGGGAAGGAACTGTTCCTGAATCTGGAGTTGTTCGTTTTCATACATCTATACCTTTTGCACGTTGGGAGAGGGGAGAAGGGGGGATGATCAGGGTCCTTCATTATGTTGGTGGCCTTGCTGAGGCAGCGTGAGGTGTAAATGGATTCAATGGAAGGGAGGTTTGTTTGTGTGATGGTCTGTGCTGCATTCACAATTCTCCGCAATTTCTTGCGGTCTTGGATGGAGCTGCGATGTATCACAATAAAATGCTTTCTATTTGATAACGTGCCCTGTGAGATCTATTTTTTCTCTAATTCTCTTGAAGTTTTATCACACCTCTTATATGATGTAAACTCAATTGAAAACAACTCCTGCTCCAATGTTTTGCCTTGTGGACCGTCCACCAAAGCCCAGAGTTGCAGGTGCCTTTGCTCCCTTCCCATTAAAGCACAGATCTCTGGGGCATGCACTTGACTCCAGTTCAGGCCCTAACCTCCCTAAACCACCAGCCCTACACATGGTTCAATCTTATTTTCATTTGTTCACTCCACATGTGAAATGGTGTGCAATTGGCAAACAGTAGCAGCCAAAACCTTGGGCCTCAGACCATTCATTTCAGTAACAGTGAACACAGAAAATTGAAAATTAATTGAAATAATTCAAACAGGAATTACTTTTTTGGCTGAAATATCACCAACAATTTATCCTGGCCCAATCACATTGAATCTTTGGCCAAGAAAGCACACAAGCACCTCTGTTCTCGCAGAAAAACGAATGCAATTTGGCATGTCTTAATCAACTCTTTGCAATTTCTACAGATGTACCATAGGAAGCTTCCTATTGGGATGTATCACAGCTTGGTTTGACAACTTTTCTGTCCAAGGCTGGAAGAAATCGCAGAGAGTTGTGGATGCAGCCCAGCACGCAGACCACCCTTCCGCAATACACTCAATCTACACAATCTACTCAATCTAGCAGCCAACATAATCATGGACCATTTATACCCTGACCATTCCCTCGTCTCCCCTCTCACATTGGGAAAAAGATTCAAAAGCTTGAAAGGCATTACTGCCAGATTCAAGAACAATTTATTTTCTCACTGTTATTAGACACTTCATCGGACCTCTTACAAGCTAAGGATGTATTCCCAATCTCCCTCTTTGTGGCCCTTTCACTCTTTCTTCTATCTGCACTTTCTGCAGTGGTACCATTATATTCTGTATGAATTGATTGTACTCATGTATTAATGTTCTACCGGGAAAGTCTGTGGAATTCTCTGCCTCAGAGGGCGATGGAGGCAGGTTCTCTGGATGCGTTCAAGAGAGAGCTAGACAGGGCTCTTAAAATTAGCAGAGCCAGGGGATGTGGGGAGAAGACAGGAACAGGGTACTGATTGGGGATGATCAGCCATGATCACATTGAATGGCGGTGCTGGCTCGAAGGGCCAAATACCTACTCCTGCACCTATTGTCTATTGTCAATTGAAAGCACACAAAACAAAAGTTTTTCACCATATCTCAGTCCATCTGTCAATAATAAACCAGTACCAATCCCAGAGGCATGATAGAGTGATGTCTGTACTTTGTACTCTTGTTTTGCAATTCAATTTCTTTGAAGTCGATGTGTACATTTTCATTCGTTTCTGCTCCTATATTGCTTCCTGTAAAAATAGTCTTTAAATGGAAAGATTCTGGAATCGGGTGTTTACTTCACGATTCGATTATATTCCAAATGGCCAGATATCTGCTTCAACCTAGGTATTCCAAGCAACATCTGTGTTGCACATGCGGGCATAGGAATTGTAGTGGGCTATAGACATGATAGTTTTTGAAAATTATATCACCAGCATTGGGAAAAGTTAACTCACTCAAAAGTTAACTGGAAACAAACCATCTGACAGCACACAGACAGGGCACGGATTAAGGCAGATTATGAAGAATTGGACACTGCAGTCATCAACTGACAGGTGAATTCCATCGGATATTGCTGCAAAATATTTCTGGATTTCTGGAAATGTTTGAATTTTTTTGCTGACTTGGGCTAAGACCATATTGGGATGCAGCTAGTTCTAATGTAATTTGATTTCTCCAATATGATCTGATCTCACTGTTTCCCCATATTAGCTGGTGTGAAGCAGATTGTTTATCATGTTAACAGCATTTTCTATTTATAGAAGTTTGAAGTTTGAAAATGTTTCTTGCATTTCAATGGAAGTCTCCTTCTATATCAACCATTGTCACCCCAGAACTTCATTTAACCTTTCTAGTTACTGTTACATTTTATGCATTATGATAAATAATTTCATATTCTGAAATTATCTACTGTATAATACTGCATATTTGATTTATAGCAACTCATTTGAACTACAATTCTAAAACAAAATAACTGTGGTTGAAGGCATATCAGATCTAAGAACATGATTTAATATGTTTAAAGATGTTGAAGATTTCCAGTATTGAAATAGTAAAATTAAAATGCTATCTTTCTGTACCAAAATATGCAGTAGCAAAATGGGTAACAGAGAGGTACATCCAGGATGACTGGAGTTATATCCTGAATTCTGGCAGCATCTGTATAGATGTTATGTGTATGGATCTCTTCCAGGGATTCTGTTCCCATTCCAAAAACATGGTTGGTATTGTTGACCGTTTTACCTCTTTATCAACTGACATGTCGAACAAAAGACTAAACCAAGGTTTTGCACAACTTAAACTTTACTAGCATGAGTTACTTAAGCATGCACAAAGACCACTGACCTACTAATTTCTCATTTGATTTACTGTTCCAGTTTATCGCTTCGGTTACTAAATCACAACACTAATCTCTTGGACACATATACTTCTTGTATGAGTAAATAGGTCAGATTCACTCTGCTGATAGGGGAGTTGACTTATCTGAACTTCCAACCCAGATTCCTCCTTCTTGCGAAAGTTGTTCCCAGGTTGTTGCTGTCGACATCTTGGACTGCCCTTCTTTTATGCAATTGTGTCTTCAATCTTCCAAGGAAGCCTTTGATCTAATCAAAGGCTCTCACAATTGAAGCCAAAAATTTCAAGTTGTCACTTATTCAAGGGCTGAATAACAAACCACTTTTTTCCTCATCAGGCCAGAGTGTTCTTAATTATGTTGCCTGTTCATATTTTCCCTCACATCACATGGTCGCATTACAAAATGGCTGTTCCCAGACAGCTTATCATCTCAAGGCTACAGAATGTTGCCACAAAGTTATCATTAGCTATAGTCTTGCTAGATGCCAATCACTTGACCTTTACACTGTGCTTTGTTTTTGTGATCCCAGCATTTCTTTCTGTCCCTCTCTTTCTAACTAGAAGTGTCCTCCCAGAGCCTCTCAAGACATTTGACATCTTGTCTCAGGGTACATTTCCGTTTTTTGATCCATTGAATGTTAACTGAATTGGATCACACTGAATATTGCTGGTATTTCATCTCATGCAATGTAGATATCTGAGTCCTCATCATGTTATAATATATTCTTTAAGATATAACCATGGAAATACCATTTAGAATATTCATGCTGCTCATAAAGCATTATTTCCCCCAATGTTTGCCTTATTTATACATGCTTGACCCAGCTTACTGCCTCTAGAATTTATCAATTCTTATGTTATTTTCTACCATTTGATCTTTTATAATTTTTGTTCATGCATCTGCAGGCAAAGTTCCATGTTTAGCTTTCTTTTCATCTCCATCTTCCAAGGTCTAAACATTATTAAGGTATATATTTGATATATGAAAATTAAAGTCATTACAATTATAACAATATGGGAAGCAATCCTTACCCATGGGTGAATTTGTTCATTTATTCCCCAGTTCCAAATATCATCCCAGCGGCTGGTTTCCTTAATTTCATTTATATCCTTTCTAATCTTTCCTGTGTGTTGGATACCTTTAATGAATTTAATGCTGGTTTTATCCATTTTCTGTTTGTTAATCCATTGCAAGTCCTCAGGCAGGAGCCTAACTTCAGTAAAATACATTTGAAATAAATTGTTTAAATCGTCCTTTATTCCCTCAGTAACCTCCCTAGTGATTTTGTTCCATTCATGGGGATCAATCATCTTGATTTTACCTATTATTCTGAGTATTTGTGGGTTAATGAATTGGTAATAATGGACACCACACTGTTATTAATTAATTGAATAGTGATGTAGTAATCTTCTTTCTCTTTCTATGCAACCTTGTTGGTTTTAATCCTGTCTTTGTCATTTCCACCTGGGAAAAAGGTTCTTGACAGTTTATCGTAACTATGCCTCATAATTTTATATATTTCTGCCAGGTCTTGCCACAGCCGCCGATGTTCCAAAGAAAATAAATTTATCTAGACTCTCCTTAAAGATAATATCTTCTAATTCAGGCAGCATTCTTGTAAATTTCTTCTGCACCTTCTCCGAAGCCTCCACATTCTTCCTTTAATGGGGTAATTAGTTATGTACACAATACTCTAAATGCAGCAGAACCAAAGTTCTATAAAACTGCAACATGACATCTTTACTTATTCTCAGTGACTTGCCCAATGAATGCAAGTACATCATACACCTTCTTTGTTACTCTATCTAATTATTTGAGTTGGACTATCCATAAACTGTTTGGGAGAGGATGAGGGAGTTGAAAGCAGAGGCAGAGATTGGAAGGTGATGGTGGGGACAACAGGGAGCTGTAGCAGGGAGCAACAGGGAGCCAGATAAATTTCAGATATTTGTAATAATCCTTATGAATGGGTACTAAATAGTAAGCATCCTTGATATCTATGCTTGCCATGTAGTATCCCTTGGAGATCAGTTGTCTGGCAGTGACAAATGTCTCCATTTTGAAATGTTGATACTCAACAGACTGATTAAGTGACGTCAAATCAATAATAATGCGACACCCACCATCTTTCTTGGATTTAAGAAAAATATTTGATACAAATTCGTGCGGCTCGTGTGTGGTCATTTCTATGATGCCTTTAGCCACGAGCCTATCTAGTTCAGCTTGTCCTTCTACCTTCTCAAATGATGAGGGAAGGAATACCCTTTGGGGCATGTGCTGAACTGGAGGTTCTAAGCCTGGTTTGAATTCAATTTTGTATCCACTGATACTGTTGAGTATAAACTTATTGTTAGTTAAGGAGCACCAAACATGCTTGAAGAACCTCAAACGTCCTCCTGTTAATACAGCACCCGTTGTCTGTGTATGTATATTACAGGGTAAGCCATTCAGATTAGAGAGTTGTGATTCTGTGGAATTCTCTGCCTCAAAGAGCAGTGGAGGCCGATCTCTGGATGCTTTAAAGAGAGAGCTAGATAGGGCTCATAAAAATAGCGGAGTCAGGAGATGGGGGGGAGAAGGCAGGAACGGGTTACTGATTGAGGCTGATCAGCCATGATCATATTGAATGGCGGTATTGGCTCGATGGGCTGAATGGCCTACTCCTGTACCTATTGTCTATTGTCTATTGTCTCCGTGGGCCCAAGGGCCCGTTGCCACACTGTATCTCAAAACGAAAACACTTGAGATTTAATATTGTTTGCCTTTGATGGCGGACTGCGGGGGTGATGCGCCGTTGTGTATGGCTGCTCCTCCTGCAGTCCGTCCTTTCACCCTTTTTTATTTTTATTTTTAGTCCTGTCCATACAAAATATTTCTTGGAGGTCTTCTTTTATGTGGTGGGTGGGGGGAGGGGAAGGGGGAAACTATTTTAATCCCAGTCCTACCTGGTCGGAGATGCGGTTTTTCTCCGAACCGCATCTTCGTCCTCTCTGTGCGGCCTACCATCGAGCTGGAGCAGCGCTGGAGCGGCGTTTCCTGCCAGGGCTACAGCTTCGCCGGCGGTGCAGATGCTGGGACACCAACATGGAGCGGGCGATGCCTTACGGGTCGCCTTGCGGTAAGCTCGGGGGCACTGTGACCGCCGACTGCGACATCGTTGAGCTGCGGCTACAGAGCGTCCAGCCGCGGGCGGGCGGCACTGGATTTACAGCACCGCGGAGCCTGGGATCCGAGATCGCCAGAGTCGGAGGTCCGGCCGGCGCGGCCTGTGAACTTTGGTCATTGCAGTCTTCGGGGAGGAAGCGGCCGCTTCAGTCCAAGCCGCTGAAGGATGTTCACCAGACGCCGATGATCCAGCTTCGCGGAAAGAGGGCCTGAAAACACCGGGTTGGCTGAGGAGGCCAGATATAGGCCCCGACCTCGGGTGGACTATGAGGGGGAGAACTGGATATTTTTAGTGCCTTCCCTCACAGTGAATTCTGCTGTGGGGGGACGTTTCATGTTGATTTCTATAGTGTACTGTTCTGTGTCTTTTTTTCTTTTTCTCTTTTTTGTTTTGTATGGATTTATTGACATTTGATCTGTTCAATTAATTTAATCAATCTCTGTAAAGCACTTTGGTTCAAATATTGGTTTTGTTGAAAAGTGCTATATAAATAAACATTATTATTATTATTATTGGCTCCTTGGCTCCATCCGCCAGAATATTGACCCAGAATGGCAGTTATCCCCATAACTCCCCAGATGCACCCTGACCTCAGTACACGTGACAATAAACTAAACTGAACAAAGTGGAATGAGCACATAATAATGCTCTGACACTTTATAGCACAAACTGAGAGAAGATTTGCTCCCTTTGTTCTCGATATGAATGGACGCCTCGGTTGTGGAAGATAATAATGATTTAAAAATACCAAATGGATTCCGATGAAACTAAGACAGGCTTTCCCCGTCTTCTATTAAATTGCAATGCTAGCAAAAATGCACTAAACCGTTGCTTTCAGTACACTACAAAGCTAGCAGACTGTTGATGTTCCCTTTCCAATAACATAAGCGAGATAATAAGCTCAGCTTCATGAATGTCTCCTCTACAATGTAAACATTGAGAGAGAATTCAGACTATAAGATTATAATGTGTGTCACAAGTAGAAAAAACAAAATGCTTGTTCTACAGAAATATAACCTTCTCATATAACCATATGTGGCTAACCCTTCCTCTGTTAGAAGAACCTGTCATCTTCTTATGCTGTCAATCAGAAGGATCTGTCAATCTTAAGAAGCAAGTGGCTGTGCTATGATCTGGAGATAAGGTAGTGCTGAATCGTTGATTATTGGAGTATATACATGTAATTTGATCACTGCCCCTTTGTGTGGGGATGAGAACTCTGTATAGTCTGTAATCTGCATACTGTTAAGAGTTTTACCACACCCGCCTGGCGAAATAAAGATTGTACTGCTTGATCACTGATTTTATTTGTGTTTTTGTCTGTTTAAACATATTTGGGCCACGACATTTGGCGTAGTCGGCAGCTCTTGTTGGAAACAATCGCTGAAGACCGAGTAAGAGGCTACAGTTTGGCCAGAGTCTCGAAGGGGGAAGAAAGTGCACTATCAGACCCCTTGAGTCTGACCTCCTAAGAGTGCCCGGGAACATTGTGGTCCTTTATCCAAAGTGATCTGTTTCCTGCCAAGATCTTTCAGAACAGACAACATAAGGTAAGACCATTTTTGGGATTGTTGACAGACTAAGTAGGCTGTCTGTAGTATTAAGCCAATATATTGGGCCAGTAATGGTATAGGCTCGGATAAGAGGAATGTGAGAGCTTTGGTACATGTGGGTGCTTCAATATATGTGGGTGTTCCGGTACGTGGGAGCTTCAATACTGGATATGTGTTATTTGCATCCAGGGAAAATGTAACAATTGCATAATGTATAGAAAAAGAGAGAATATGGTTGGCCATAGAATATTAAACAATTGGTATGTACAATGGAAACCTAAGCAAAATATCCCCGGGGACCCCTTGTGTGACATAGCGACTTTGTTTACAGAGAGAGGGTGGATAAGGAACAAATTTGTGGAGAAAAATAATTGGAAATAGTGTAGAATACCTCCCCCATGCCATGGCCACCCAGTCACAAACAGCAGGAGCTACGACACTCAGATTCTGTGAAGAGGAAAGGGTACCAGTAAGCCTACAGGGAAGGGCACCCCCAGAAGTAGGGAGAACTGATAAGGAAGATGAGGAAGAAAAAGGGAGAGGGCTTAAGGCAGACGAGGAACAGCAGTGAGAGAGTTAAATAACACAGAGCACCAGGAAAGAGAAACAACAGATAAATAAGAAGATTGAAAAGATAAAGCAGGATGTCGAGTTGGTGGCTTTCGAGGCACTGTACCTTAACTACCCTGCAAGAATCGAGGCTGCTCACATTTGCCCAAAGAACTTTAACATTTTGCAGCGAACAGTCGATACAGTTTAAAACAAATTTGAAACAAAAGACTCTGATCTGTTTGAAAAACAGAGGTCGCTCCCTGGTTGAGAGAGAGGGGAAAATCTGAGTAATCGGTCAAGTGTGAGGTGTGGCAAGCGAATCGGACCAATCCCATTTCCGGGCTTGGTTAATTTCTACTGGCAGTGGATACATTGGTGCCTCCACCACGGCACAACAGTGATTCTCTCTAACTCTCTCACTCCCAACAAGAAGAAGACTTTCGCAAATTAAAAACAGCTACTGCATGCCTTAACCCTCCAAGTCCAACTGGCCATTATTAAGTGCAATGCCTATAAAAGTGGCCATAATGAAGTGTCCCGCTGACATTATTGCCTACAGAGCAGATTACGAATTCTGCACATTGGTCCCCACAGAACCAAAAGATTCTAGTAGACATAACAGCTCTATCAGACAAGGGAATGTAAAGTGAATTAATTATGTTGTGAGGATTGTTGAGAATTGTAAAGAAATAGCAACAGTGCTTCAATTTGGTTTCTGTGTAAAATGTAAATCAAGACAAATCCATTTGCGACTATTGAAATTCATTTTAACAGGGATAATAAAGGGGGATGCAGGAGGAGCTGAGAAATGTTATTACATAATTATGCCCACCTGCAACTTTCATATTAAATTTGTATTGATAAGGAGGGAAGAGAATGCGGAAAGTAGCTTACACTTTTAAACTTTTAATGAAATGACCTGTGTTCGAGAGAGTCCAGAGTGTGTTTTGGATTGAGACCATTCTTCAGTAGGTGTTGTATTTATGAATAAAGTATGAACAACATTTTTGTGAATGGCTGGCTGAGGAGTACATAACTGTGTTTTACTATTGAGAGGGAATTGTATTGATTTTAACTTGTGGATATATCTGTGATTTAGCATATTGCATGAGGTGTGGAAATTTGTGAGTGAATGGCAGAAAGAGGGTGTAGAGTGAGTGTGTTTAAAGACTGTTGTTTGTGGGTGAATTTTGAATTAATCATGTAATTAAGATGAAATAGGATGTCATTGAATGAGCTTGCTTATTTACGTGATAAATCTTTGTAGAATCTCATGTGTTAAAAGGTAGTGTCTCTTTAAGATGTTGCAGCTGTATTGGCATTGAGCCTGGGACAGATTTATTATATTTTTCTTTGCTCTTTGAAAATGTATTGTTTATCTATGTAGAAATTAACTGTGTATTCTCTGTCTTCTTGACTTTTATGAAACAGGGGATGTGGCTCAGCAAAGTGACTGTTCATTTTCTTCGCCGCATAACCTGTCAATAGGATTGGTGACCTTGTTGGTATTTTAATTATGATTTCTTCCTATTTCTTACCTTTTGAATTGAATTCAAGAGAGATCTGAATTACGCACTGGCTGTGTGAAATTCAGATTAAGGTGTTGGATGATAATTGGGAATAATTTTTTAATTGTTTTTTTCTTTATAATGACCTATTTTAAAGGATCTGCCTTGTAAGTAGCTTAAGAGTTTCAGTAAAGACTTGACTGAGACTGGACAGGACCTTAGTGTGAATGAATTGCATATGCACAGCAATTGACCAGAACCTTGTCAGTCTTACAGAAACCACTGAACCAGAGAAACGCAGAAACCAATATCAGCTGACCATAATGGCGAATCTCTACAACCAGGAGATTACAAACTGATAAGAAATTGGGATCGGAGGAAATTGGGAGAATGGTGGAAGGAGCCTTTCCCAGTACTACTGACTACACCTATCTACAGTGAAGGTCGAAAATAATCTTTGTTGGAATAATTACAAAATAATTGGAAACTGGAAAAAGGAAGTATGAACTTGGATGTCCTCCTGCAAGGCTGGAGGTAAAAAGGAAGCCATACACACAAATAAAAAAGGCCAGTATTTACAGGATCTTGGTAAAACCAGCCATGAACATAAGCGAACGCACTACACTGAATTATATACATGCCTCCCTAATCCCGGATATTTGGAACGAGTCTCCCCCTGGTTGAATAAACTTGAACAATTAACAGTGACCACTTATTTGTTCTTTGGGGTCCCGGGATTAGGTATAAAACCAAAGGGATTGATTTGAGATGGGAGACACCTCTGAGTCACACTTAGTCTAACTGTTCGACCTCCACCTCCAGTTTAAATTCCATTTGGAATATTTTGGAGGACCAAGAAACCAAGAAGAACAAGAAGAAGCAACAGCAAAAGAAATAGGAAAAATGATAAATGGCTGAAGGACAAATTGACAATTCATGTTTTAAAGTTGCCAATGACACAGAAGGAAAGATCACATGGGTCAGAAAGGAATGGACCACTATGAAAAGCAACAGCTGCCCACTGAGGATCTGCCTACTATGGCTCTGGTCCAAGTACCCTATGAACTATGGGCAAAGCATAAGAATCACATGGGATGAGTGTATCCAGCCCCTGAATATGAACTGACTATAAAAAAGGGGAGCTGCTTTGGCATGAATTAAAACAATATTGACTGGCCCCGAGGCTGAAGAAGTGATAGCTATAGCCTTTATGATTGTCATGATTGTCTTTATTGCAACAAGCACTATTAGTGAAAATGCAATGTCTGTGTAATAGACCCCGAAAGGGGTAAAACGTAATGACATTTTATTCTGTTATCTATAACGACAGAAGCTGACACCTTTACAGTAATTGACCTATGTTCAGTCTTCTACCCAACACCCCTGCATAAAGACCGATAGCCTATTGTTCCATAGCTTCGCCAGCAGTGGAATAACCTGCCAGCCTGTTTACGCGCTGTAACAGTGAAGGGCTACAATTATAGAATGTTAAGCAGTGAAACTAGCTGCTATAAGGTAAACAAGCTTCTTTATCTGATTAAGATTTTGGGTTTGTGCCACAACCCCTTACGAGCTCAAGGACATATTCAAAACCACATTACAATCAGACACATAATGCTTCTAGTTCATGGTATCTTGTAATATTGAACCTGTAAAGAGGAGTAAAGAGGTTCTTCTGTAGTTGTATAGGGCTCTCGGGAGACCACATCTGGAGTATTGTGTACCGTTTTGGTCTCCTAATTTGAGGAAGGACATCATTGTGATTGAGGCAGTGCAGCGTAGGTTCACAAGATTGATCCCTGGGATGGCGGGACTGTCATATGAGGAATGATTGAAAAGGCTAGGCTTGTATTCACTGGAGTTTAGAAGGATGAGGGGGATCTTATAGAAACATATAAAATTATAAAAGAACTGGACAAGGTAGATGCAGGAAAAATGTTCCCAATGTTGGGCAAGCCCAGAACCAGGAGCAACAGTCTTAGAATAATGGGGAGGTAATTTAAGACTGAGGTGAGAAAAAACTTTTTCACCCAGAGAGTTATGAATTTATGGAATTCCCTGCCACAGAGGGCAGTGGAGGCAAAGTCACTGGCTGGATTTAAGAGAGAGTTAGATAGAGCTCTAGGGACCAGTGAAGTCAAGGGATATGGGGAGAAGGCAGGCACGGGTTATTGATAGGAGACGATCAGCCATGATCTCAATGCATGTCAGTGCTGGCTCGGAGGGCCGAATGGCCTCCTCCTGCACCTATTTTCTATGTTTCTATGTTTCTATGTTTGTGGATGTTAATCTCTTAAAGAAGCAAAAAGCTTATCTGCAGATCCCAGTCATGGATAAATGGGATGAAGCAATTAAAGGGGAAATTTGTAAAAGAGTTTACGGTAACAAACTGAAACGTATGAATTCTTAGAACATTTTATTATTACTCTTCATTTTTTATATAAGCTCTGCATAAAGATAGTTTACAGCTCCATTCTCAATGCTTGATAATCTTTGTATGTAATAGTGTTAACTGTTTTACAACTATTCTATAATAAAAAAAAAACTTTCTTAGTATGAAATAAGTATTGATCATAAAGATCAACAAAGAGGAACCTGTATTATAATATGAATAGTGTTGTCCCTAGATTCCTTCCTGATTGCAAAAGAATTGGTAAAGGAAAGAAGAGCAATGACACTAATAACTCTCATCAGCATCCTGGGAATGGCCCAGGTGACCTGGACTAATACCTTTTTTGGCCATGAGCTATGAGTTTGCTAGAAGGGGGAATAGAAGTAACTGTTGGGTGTGCACCTACATTCCCCACAACAGCGGGGGAGGCATACCATTGGTACCATACTCCTAAACCAGACTGAAGTTATGGCCGTATACTGCTTTCACAATGGAACTTCTACTAGCAGGTGCAGAGAAAACAAAAGGACAAATGGTGGGGAAATTGTGTGCAACAACTTTAAAGGATGGTACACTCCCCTATTTGAATCAGGTTGGAAAAAAGATGAGACCAAAAGTTGGAAAATTCCCCGACTGAAACCAGCAAGCAATCCCCGTATCTCTGTAAATGGCACCTGTCATAGTAACGACAAAGGAAAAGGAGTGTATTTGGGAAACAGTTCTTGCACTTCATACCTCCCATTCTCTATTATGAGAACATCACGGCCAGTAAATGGAACATACTTTGTTTGTGGATTATGGGCATACCCTTGGCTGCCAAGGATGCCACCAGGAGACGACTCCACTTTTGACATGAGGTTGGGTAAGAACGACAACTGGAGAGGATGCTGCTATTTTGCTTATGTCATTCCCCACATGCGTATGGTGCAACAACTAACTGAGTTGACCCTTCCCTCAAGAACAAGACTCAGAACGATTTTGGATGATTGCCTTCCCATTCTGGGGCTGCTCGTGCCTCTCTAGAATTGATAAATATGGCCTCAGGCATGGAGATGTTGGCAAATGCAATCGCTAGTGCCTTAACAGATGTAAATAAGGCCATGACGTCCATTACAGCAGAGATGGTTGCCATCCGCACCATGGCCTTACAAAATCGCATGGCATTGGACTTTATCTTGGCAGAAAAAGGAGGCACCTGTGCTATCATAAACCATGAGTGTAGCACTTATGTCCCCGATGAGACTACCAATATCACCGACCTTGCTGCCCATATCTCCCAAGAAATTGAGAAAATCTATAAGGGTGACAGTGACATGCATAGGTGCAATGAAGTAAATGGGAGATGCTGGCCATTCAGGTAGGTTGATGGACTTTCGAATACTATACTACACTATAACCATATAACCATATGTTACGACTCCCGAATGCAGGTACTTCAGAGCTGCGTAACATGTCAAAAACCAGCTTCAAGTTCAAAAATCTTTTAATTATTCAATGGAACAAAAAAACCAAACCTGATTAAAACAACCCAGTCAGGGATATGGATGGACTAACAAACAATTAAACAGTGCTCCAGCCAGCCACGTAATGGACCGTCGAACCAGAGACTCTAAAACCTGCCTAAAGAGATATAACCTTGAAACAAAATACACAAAAACACTAAGGTCAGCCCTTATCTGTCCCAATTCAATATTTGTTAACAAGTAATGGTGAAAGTACACAAAGGTCTATGCCATGTGGCCAGGCCTTCCTCAGCTCACACCAGCAGACTGCTCACACATCAGGGTCGACGAAGAAGAATCCTGGGAAACTCTGGTATTTAAGCTTCAGATGAGTCACCCATCACCTGACGCAGCTTGGCCAATCGGGTACAGGAGCCTTTAACCCCTTGATTCCAGACTCACAGCCACGAGGCCTGTACTCGGGAGAGAAACAGAGAAAGGTAAGTACATAGCATTCACCAGGGGGGGAGCGCCTAACACCATATAACAATTACAGCATGGAAACAGGCCATCTCGTCCCTTCTAGTCCATGCCAAACACTTATTCCCCCTTAGTGCCATCTACCTGCACTCAGACCATAACCCTCCATTCCTTTCCCGTCCATATAACTATCCAATTTATTTTTAAATGATAAAATCGAACCTGCCTCCACCACCTCCACTGGAAGCTCATTCCACACAGCTACCACTCTCTGAGTAAAGAAGTTCCCCCTCATGTTACCCCTAAACCTCTGTCCCTTAATTCTCAAGTCATGTCCTCTTGTTTGAATCTTCCCTACTCTCAGTGGGAAAAGCTTATCCACGTCAACTCTGTCTATCCCTCTCATAATTTTAAAGACCTCTATCAAGTCCCCCCTTAACCTTCTGCGCTCCAAAGAATAAAGACCTAACTTGTTCAACCTTTCTCTGTAACTTAGTTGCTGAAAACCAGGCAACATTCTAGTAAATCTCCTCTGTACTCTCACTATTTTGTTGACATCTTTCCTATAATTAGGCGACCAAAATTGTACACCATACTCCAGAATTGGCCTCACCAATGCCTTGTACTATTTTAACATTACATCCCAACTTCAATACTCAATGCTCTGATTTATAAAGGCCAGCACAACAAAAGCTTTCTTTACCACCCTATCTACATGAGATTCCACTTTCAGGGAAATGTGCACAGTTATTCCTAGATCCCTCTGTTCAACTGCATTCCTCAATTCACTACCATTTACCATTTACGTCCTATTTTGATTTGTCCTGCCAAGATGTAGCACCTCACACTTATCAGCATTAATCATCTTTCAGCCCACTCTTCCAAATGGCCTAAATCTCTCTGTAGACTTTGAAAATCTACTTCATTATCCACAACACCACCTATCTTAGTATCATCTGCATACTTACTAATCCAATTTACCACACCATCATCCAGATCATTGAAGTACATGACAAACAACAGTGGACCCAACACAGATCCCTGTGGCACCCCTCTAGTCACTGGCTTCCAACCTGACAAACAGGCATCCACCATTACTCTCTGGCATCTCCCATTCAGCCACTGTTGATTCCATCTTGTTACTCCACCATTAATACCCAACAATTGAACCTTCTTAACCAACCTTCCATGTGGAACCTTGTCAAAGTCCTTACTGAAGTCCATATATACAACATCCACTGCTTTACCGAGTAACCTCATCAATAAATTCAAGAAGATTAGTCAAACATGACCTTCCAGGCAAAAATCCATGTTGATTGTTCCTAATCAGACCCTGTTTATCCAGATGCTTATATATATTATCTCTAAGTATCCTTTCCATTAATTTTCCCACCACTGACGTCAAACTAACAGGTCTGTAATTGCTAGGTTTACTCTTAGAACCCTTTTTAACCAATGGAACAACATGCGCAGTATGCCAATCCTCCGGCACTATTCCCGTTTTTAATGACATTTGAAATATTTCTGTCATAACCCCGGCTATCCCTCAATGTCCTCTATCGCTTTATTAATCATCACTATAAAATGTATATTGTTAATTGCTTACGACCATTATTTACCTACCGGGGATTGTGAATGTTATCATAAACTGATAAAGAAGAAGGAATGTGGAAGTTAATAATGATTTAAAAATACATTAGATCACTGCCTCTTTGTGTGGGGATGAGAACTCTGTATAGTCTGTAATCTGCATACTGTTAAGAGTTTTACCACACCCGCATGGCGAAATAAAGATTATACTGCTTAATCACTGATTTTATTTGTGTTTCTGTCTGTTTAAGTATATTTGGGCCACGACACGGTTTTGTCTACGATAACGAAAATCTGATACAAAGAGGTCTGTAAGTTCGGCACGGACTTGTAGGGCCGAGATGGCCTGTTTCTGTGCTGTTTCCGTGCTGTAATTGTTATATGGTTATATGGTTAATAAGGATAGACTAAATTTCCAACATGGTTCCACAATATGTGGTTTGAATCTTTCTCAAGCACACCTTGCCCTGAAAAGTACCTTTGACAATTTAATTTGTTTAATATATGTAAAAATTAAAATTACCTCTGGTCATTGCAGTTTCCTTTTCACAGCCTCTGTTATATCTTGCTTTATGTCTTCTGTCCTAAAGTTAGTTGAAAGTCATTAATCTACTACATAGAACTCTGAGAAGTTGAGGAGCAAGTTCTCAGCAAATACTCATCTTCAGTGTGGAACGGCTTGCAAGAAATCACCAGCTACACGAGGAAAACCCCTCGCTCCTTGGACAATCGTCAGCTGACCAATGACCTGAGCGAGTTCTACTGCAGGTTTGATAGACAGGTTTGATGGACAGAAACATAACCCTCCCTCCCCCACCCACCCCTCCCCAATCATCACTTCACACCTACTTACAGAAGCCTCCTCATGGCGATCTCTGGAAATGATGACACGATGCACTCTGTGACGCTTCGGGCGACAATTCTGTCAACATGTTGGATGACGAAAGAAGCCAACTGCGAGCTACATCATCTGACACACGAGCGAACGAACGAACACCTACTTACAGCCTGACTCCAGTCCAAAAAGACTAGGCCCTTCCCTTCTAGGCACTTCCCCACGCACTCCTCCCCTATCACCACGTCACACCTTCTTACAGCCTGACTCCAGTCTGCAAAGACTGGGCCCTCCTCGACTACCCACCCCCTACTTACTGCCCAACATCACTGGCCACTTCTCCATCACTAACAATATAAATTGAGGAGGTGGGAAAGCTATTCAGGAGACAGAAAAGCCAGAAATCTCCAGGACCAGACAATGTTTCCTCCTCTACCCTCAAATCTGTGACAAACAACTGGCACTAGTCTACGCAGATATTTTCAATCATTCCCTGCAAACCTGCACTGTGCCAGCCTGCTTCAAAGTCACTATTGTTCCTGTACCCAAAAATCCAAGGATTATTGGTCTTAATGACTACAGGCCTGTCGTACTGACCTCTGTAATCATGAAAATCCTTGAAAGACGTGCTGGCCCACCTGATAAATATCACAAATCCCCTCTGTAGTTTGCATATCAGACAGGCCCCCTCACTGTCCATCTTCAAATCCAGTGTTAAAACACATTTGTACTCCCTGGCTTTTGACCATGCCTGAGGCTTTGCTTCTGTTTGTGGTGTTTTTGATGTTGCTTTATTTTACTTGTCTTTTCCTACTATTTCTTTTGATTGTTATTTTTTTGGTGTGTATTAACTTTTTTGTCAATGATTAGTGATGTACAGCACTGTTGCAGCTATGTTTGTTTTTAAAGTGCTCTATAAATAAAATTATTACTATTATTATTATTATATCGGGCCAATAGATCAGTGGATGACACTGTCAACCGAACCTGCATTACATCCACCAACACATAGGGACCTATGCAAGGATTTTGTTCGTGGATTTTAGCTCTGCATTCAACACCATTATGTCAGAGCTACTACACTCCAAACTCTCCCAGTTGACTGTGCCTGAACCAATCTGTCAGTGGATCATCAACTTCCTGACAGACAGGAAGCAGCCAGTGAGTCTGGGAAAGTACATCTCGGACCCGCTGACCCTCAGTATAGGAGCACCGCAAGGCTGCACGCTCTCCACTCTCCTTGCTCTCTCTACACCAACGATTGCACCTCCACAGCCACCTCTGTCAAGCTTCTCATGTCTGCGGATGACACAACCCTGATTGGACTGATCCAGGATGGGGAGGAATCTGCCTACAGACAGGAGGTGACACAACTGGCGTTCTGGTGCAATTGCAACAACCTGGAGCTCAATGCTCTTAAGACAGTAGATTGTAGACTTTAGGAGAGCTCCCCGTCCCCTCCCCTCACTCACCATCAACAACACCACAGTCACATCTGTGGAGTCATTTGAGTTCCTTGGAACCATCATCTCCAGGGACCTTAAAAGGGAGGTCACCTTCGAAGTCACAGTCAAAAAGGCCCAAGAGAGGATGTACTTCCTGCGGCAGCGGAGAAAACGCAATCTGCCACAGGCAATGATGGTCCAGTTTTATACTGCCATCATAGAGCCTGTCCACACCTTCTCAATCATGGTCTGGCTTGGCTCAGCCACCAAGCATGACATCTGGAGGTTGCAGCGCATCAAGAAGGTTGTTGGCTGCAACGTTACCCCCATTGACGAACTGTGCACTGCAAGGGCCTGGAAGCAAGCGGGTAAGATCATCTCTGATCTTTCTCACCCTGGCCACAAACTCCTTGAAGTATTTCACTGTAGCAATGTTACAAAATTTTGAGATTTTAAAAATCAAGTCTGTAATTTATCCCATCAGATAAAGCATAATAAGAAGTTTAATTTGACACCTAATTCACTTTCATATCTTCAGTACTAAAAAAGTTAATACCAGCCCTGACCCCGAAGAAGGGGACATGGCTGAAGAAACCGGCAGTGTGCTGGGGGTGCAGGATCCAAAAGAGCTGCTGGGAGTGGTCACAAAATTTGCGGTGCCTCTGCAATCAGGACAGCTGTTACAATCCAAACTGGCAGCCAGCATCGACTACCTGTCTTTTCATCCACTACAGGAGCAGGTAGTCAACGAGTCAACAGCAAAATACATGCCTCCTGAGAACTGTGTCTCATTAAATGTCCCTGCCGTAAATAGTGCTATCTGGGGGTACATTGGAGCAGGCATAAGAACCCAAGAGGTTAAAATGCAGAAGATATTGAAGCTTCTGACATCGGACATAACGGCATTCGCTCGTTCCGTGGATGGAACGGAGATGACGAACACTCACACTGGCGCTGCTCTGCAATACACAATATGAGATGAATTGCCTAAGAAAGAGCGTGATTAGACCTGCACTAAACCCCAAATTTGCAGGGCTGTGTAAAAAAGATACTGCACAACCACAAATATTGCTATTTGGAGGGAATTTATCAAAACAGGTCAAAGAGCTCGATGAGGAGGCTAAAGCCGTCGGGCTCATGAGGGCGTCATCATCAACGAGCAAGACCACTTACCCCAGACGGCAGCACCCCTATGCATCCACCAACAGGCAACGACACCAGGATGCTGGTGAAAGCATGAGGGCCGTGCAACAACCACAAAGGTCTTTTTTAGGCCAAGGCCCAGAGGGACCCTCATGGAAGATGCGCCAACCCCGCACTCCGACGCCTCCTCCGCAGGAGAGGCAGAAACCAAAGATGTGAATGTGCCACCAGTAACCATGGAAGTAGGTGGGTCTGGTTCCTTCCAGAACATAAAAGGTGTAGGTTCTGTACTAACAGGGGGAAGGTTACACCTGTTTTGGGGGGCATGGAGGTCTATTGCTACTGACCATTATATACTACAAAGTATTCAGGGATATGAAATTGAGTTTATCCAAAAAGACATGCCTCCAGTTCAACATGTGCCCAGCCGAGAGTTTGTGCTCTCACAACAGGAAAAATTGGAAGGACATGCAGAGCTGGGAAGGCTATATGCGAAAGGAGCAATAGAGAGATCAGAACATGACTCTCTAGAATTTGTATCCAACATATTCACAAAAACCAAAAAAGATGGTGGATGTCGCATCATCATTGACTTGACAAAACTGAATACTTTTGTAAAGTAGGTACACAAAAATGCTGAAGAAACTCAGCGGGTGCAGCAGCATCTATGGAGCGAAGGAAATAGGCGACATTTCGGGCCGAAAACCTTTCGGGCCGAAACCCTTCTTCAGACTGATGGGGGATGGGGGGGAGAAGGAAGAAAGGAAGAAAAAGGGAGGAGGAGGAGCCATGTGAGTCAGTTGGTTTGTAGTGTATGTCGGTCAGAAGTCTGTCCCCTGCGATGCAGATGGTGAGGACAAGGAATGGTAGGGAAGTGTCGGAAATGGTGCAGGTGTATTGGAGTGTCAGATGGAAGTTGGTGGTGAAGTGGATGAAGTCAGTCAGTTTGTGTGTGGGTGCAGGAGGTGGCCCAAAAGCAGTTGTCAATGTAACGGCGTATGCAGAGGAATTGGGAGTAGAGGTAGAGGTCGGGGTAGGGAAGTGTCGGAAATGGTGCAGGTGTATTGGAGTGTCAGATGGAAGTTGGTGGTGAAGTGGATGAAGTCAGTTGTGTGTGGGTGCAGGAGGTGGCCCAAAAGCAGTTGTCAATGTAACGGAGGTAGAGGTCGGGGATGGGGCCCTATTGAACAAGGATTGTTCAACGTACCCGACAAAGAGGCAGGCGTAGCTGGGGCCCATGCGTGTGCCCATAGCTACGCCTTGTGTTTGGAGGAAATGGGAGGAGTCAAACGTAAAGTTGTTGAGGGTGAGGACCAACTCCGTTAGGCGGAGGAGGGTGTCAGTGGTTCGGTATAGGTTGTTCCTCTGGTCGAGGAAGAACCGGAGGGCTTTGAGGCCATCCTGGTGGGGGATGGAGGTGTAGAGTGACTGGACATCCATGGTGAAGATGAGGGGGTGAGGGCCTAGAGAGTGGAATGCGCGGAGGCAGCGGAGAGTGTCTGAGGTGTATAGAACATAGGTGGGAAGGGATTTGACCAAGGGGGATAGTATGGAGTCAAGGTATGTGGAGATGAGTTCGGTGGGGCACGAACAAGCAGAGACAATGGGTCTGCCAGGAGAGCCGGGTTTGTGGATTTTGGGGAGAAGGTAAAAACGGGCCGTGCGGGGCTGGGAAACGATGGAGCTGGGGAACGTTGGGGCTGGGGCAGTATAAAGCATTGCCTTCTGGATTAGTATCAGCCCCAAGACTATTTACCAATATATTAATACCTGCCTTGGCACTACTCAGGAAACAAAAACATATTGTCATGGCATATCTTGATGATATATTAATTGTGGGGGAAAACCTTGGAACTAGCTAAATCAGCTGTCTTAGCTAGCAAACGTTTGTTTGAAAAACGGGTTAATCATCCATCCAGATAAATCTAAGTTGACGCCATCCACAACTATGGACTATCTGGGGTTCACAATTTAATCTATCCACCTGTCTGTAACATTGCCAAAGGATAAAGCAGCAGACTTAATGGAAGCCTGTAACAACCTGGTTGTCATGAGTCAACCATCCATTCGACAGGTAGCAAGAGTAATTGGGAAACTTGTAGCAGTATTTCCAGTTACACAGTTTGGACCTTTGCATTATCAAAATTTAAAAAGGGCAAAGGTGCAAGCACTAAAACAACATGCAGGTCATTTTGACCGACCTATGCAATTACCAGCCAAAGCAATTTTGGAGTTACAATGGTGGAAGCAAAATATTTGGCATAGTTCCAGCCCCAGCATTATTAGTAACCCATCATTCATGTTACAAACTGATGCCAGTGCTCACAGCTGGGGAGCTATTAATACCATATCCAGTACTGGTGGTAGATGGAATACACAGAAATCATTGTTACTACAAACACTGGGTATAAACTATTTAGAGATGTAGGGTGCGTTTTATGGGCTAAAAGCATATTGCTCAACAATGCACCATCTGCATGTCCGCCTACAATTGATAATACCACAGTGGTGACATATATTAATAATATGGGTGGAATAAAATCGATATCGTGTGACAAAATGGCCAATACAATCTGGCAATGGTGTGTCAACAGACATATTTGGCTATCAGCGACTAACCTACCAGGTAAGCTTAATACAGTGGCAGACACCAGGTCACTAAAATTTAATGACAACACTGAGTGGATGTTGGACCACAAAGTATTTGCTGATATTGTAATGCGATATGGAACACCAGATATCGATCTCTTTGCATCTAGACTTAATCACCAGTTACCAACATATGTCGCTTGGGAACCAGACCATGGGGCAGCAGCGATGGATGCTTTCTCGCTGGACTGGGGAAAATTGTTTTTCTATGATTTCCCCCTCTTCTGCCTCATCAGTCGGGTTCTATGCAAAATACAAGTGTCCATGGTTCCATGTGGTCCTCAACATGGTTTCGGAACCATGTATGTCCATCGCTAAACAACCAGATCTATTGGTCCATCCTGTAACGGGCCAGAGTCACCCTTGCCATGACAGGGCCAATCTGTTGATTTGCAGAATTTAAAGAGACCACTGCTGGATCTGGGGCTGACGGACAGGACTATGAACATGATCACGGCAGCCTACCGAGAATCAACAAAGAAGCAATACCTCTCCTGTATATAGAAATGGGAGTTGTATTGCACAAGGACTGGTATAGCATATAACACAGCTGCAGTTATCAATGTCCTAGAATTCCAGTCCAACTTTCATTTCGATGAAGGACTGAGCTACAGCGCTATCAGCTGCGCTAGGAGTGCCCTGTCAGCATACTTGTGGCAGGGACCAGGACAGCATTCCATGGGATCTCATCCTATAGTTGCTAACTCATGAGGGGTATATACAACACAAACCCTCCTAGAGCGAGGTACTCCCAGATATGGAATGTCAGTGTTGTTCTAACATTGCTCAGGGGTTGGTCACCAGCAATGTCCCTGTCCCTGGAGAAGCTGACTTTAAAAACAGTCATGCTGATGGCACTGGTCTCAGCTCAAAGGGTCCAGTCCCTACATAAACTGAGGCTGGATAACATGATTGTATCAACTGCCAAGATAAATTTTCGGATCTTGGAGTTGGTTAAGCAAAACAGACCAGGATCATCAGGGCTTAATTTGGAATTCCGGGCATACCCATCAGATACCCGACTGTGTGTTATGACATACCTTCTGCTATATTTAGTCCACTACAACCATAAGAGGTAGTGAATTGGCACTATGGATCAGTCATAAACAGCCTCATTGCAGGTCATCAGTCATCAGTGCAGACCATCTCTAGATGGCTCAAACAGGTTTTGGGAGTTGCTGGGGTGGATACGGTCATTTTTAAATCTCATTCCACCAGGGCTGCTGCAACATCGGCAGCTAGAGAAACCGATGGCTACAGCAGGATGGTCTAGAGAGAGGACCTTCCAACTCTTTTATAACAAACCAATCACCAAAAGTGTTTGCAGAAACAATTTAAAATTTTGTAATATGATTTATCCCAAGGGATCATTATTATTTTGATAGAATAAATTGTTATTGTTTGAATTTTGATTCATGTTTGAATACGATAACATACTTCCTCCCTTGGACGACTACGGCAGTGAGTGAAGCATGGACTCGTTCCACGGCATGAAATCACAGATCTATAAAATCTTCACGTAGTCACTCACGTGCCCTCCACGCCCACCCTCTATCATAAAGTTCAACTGGTATTCTAGTTCCACTTATCTTACTATGTTTATTTCACTTACTGTTGTCTGTGATTTCACAATGCTGCTTTGAAGAATGCCGTGCATGCGTGCTGGCGGGGTCTTCACATAATCCCTCGACGTAACTCCTCATAAAATAAAGATAAAACTTCAAACTGGTAAGTTCTCGTTTAATCTTACTATTGTAGTTCAGAGCCTATATGAGTTTGTAGTGTTTAATATCCTGATGCCAGTCGGGAAGAAACTGTTCCTGAATCTGGACGTTACGTTTTTCAGGCTCCAGTACCTTCTTCCCGATGGCAGTGGTTAGATGAGTGTGAGGCCAGGATGGTATAGGTCTCTGATGATGTTGGCAGCCTTTTTGAGGCAGCGGCTCTGATAAATCCCTTCGATGGTGGGGAGGTCAGAGCCAGTGATGGACTGGGCAGCGTTCACACCTTTTTGCTGTCTTTTCCGCTCCCAGACGTTCGTTGCCAAACCAGACAATGATGCAACCAGTCTATATGTCCGACTGTGCACCTGTAGAAGTTCAAGAGAATCCTCTGACATACCGAATCTCTGTAATCTTCTCAGGAAGTAGAGGCACTGATGTGCTTTCCTTATAATTTAGGCAAGTAGGACTGGTCGTTTGGGCAATGTGATTGGCATGGAAAAAATTGGGTCGATGGCCTGTTTCCCTGCTGTAGATTCACAGATATTCCATGAATATCTGTGAATCTATAAGACATCCTCTTTGCAAAGTATTTTTTTCTGAATGACAATTAAATTAAGCAAAGAAGTTTAGTGCGAGCAACGCACCAAAACCATTAAAAACTAATTAGACAAGTTTATGGCCTTTGAAAGAGAAAACTGTTCAAGGGTTCATTCTTTGACATTTCTTCTAGATGATTCCGAATAAAACATTTCAATTTATGTCTGGTTCACAAGGCACACAGTTAAACATTTAAGGCACATGTTCCTGGTGTTAGCAGAAATATTTGATTTTATTAATCATCATCTTTTAAATATTTCTTTACATATGCCTTTTTCATTTACTGTAATAAAACTTTATCTGAAATGATTGGGACTTTGGTGGTAGATTGGCATTTTTTTTTTGAGGTTATTAAAATATTAATATTTTACAACAAACTTTTAATTCACTTTTGTAAAATGCTACATAATAGAATGATAAATGGCGTCTTAGCCTAGTATGGTTAAAATAAGTGTAGAAACCAAGGGAATCTGGGCTCAGTGAATCAAAAGGTAGTTCGAGAACCAGAGCCCTGGTGAGTGAAAGTGAGTGTGGGATCGAGAGCCCTATAACGTGAAAGTGAGTTCAGGAGCTAGGACCCAATTAAGTTAGAGGGGAAAGTGGGGTCCAGGGTTCCAGTAAGTTCAATGGTTCAATATTTATTATCACGTTTACCGAGGTACAGTGAAATTTGAATTGCCATACAGTCATATAAAAAAAGCAAACAAGATACATAACGACATAAAATTAAACATAGACTTAAACATCCACCACAGTGATGTGTGAGAATCCCCAGGGCACACAGCATAAGTGGAGACCCACAGCCATCAATTCAATGTCCGGAGCACACACATGCTCCTTCACCGTGATGTGACCAGAGTTGTACCAACTGCTGTCACACTATCTGCAGTCCCTGTCCGTCTGAACAGTCATAAAGCCATCCACATTCGCACTAGACTCCAGGATGTCATCGTAGAGCAATGTCCCAGCAAACACTGAGATCACTGCACTCACGGTAGTCCCTCAAAGTCCTCACCAGTACAGGCCTCACCTACATCCATCTTGTTTTTTCGACGATCTCACATTCCCCACTATGGCGGAAGGAAAAAACATACTTTCATTCCTCCATTTCTCCCGCGGACGGGGCAATTGAAACATCCGCAGTCGGGGCGATCGAAGCTCCCGTGGTCAGCGATCAAAGCCCCCGCATCGGTGCGATTGAGGGTCCCGCGATTGGAGCGGTCGAAGCTCCTGTGGTTGGAGCTCCTGAAGTTGATCCCTAACAAAGGGACAGCCAGCTCCACGATGTTAAAGCTGTATTGCGGATGGAGATACAATTCGGAAATAGTCGCATCTCCATCGAGAGAAGAGATTAAAAAAGTGTCCCCCAAACCCTCCTCACCCCCACTTAATAAAAAAACTAAAAGTACACTATAACACACAAGTAAAAACAGACTAAATCACTATCCTGATTCCACTAACACCAAATGATCAGTCCAATCACTTTATATCCAACAACATCTGTTCATCATTCCTGCTTCCAACTTCCTTTTATCTGGCGGCACAGTGGCATAGCGGTAGAGCTGCTACCTTACAGTGCCAGAGACCTGAGTTTGATCCTGACTATGGGTGTTGCCCAAACAGAGTTTATACGTTCTTCCTGTGACCGTGTGGGTTTTCACCAGTTGCTCCGGTTTCCTCCCACACTCCAAAGATGCAAACATTTCTTCTTGTGTTAGGAATCAGCAACCAGTGGCATAAGATAGAAGGCAAACTGATAATAATAAAAATGATGGTATAACAGAGGAGTTGAGCAGATGATCGATAAGCTTTCCATCAGACACCTGGACTGACCCACTTTTTTAATGGGAAAGATAGCTAATATAATGATATAACTTTATTTTGCCCTCTGGCGCTAATGTCCAGTTTCACATCTGACTAAGGCGTTTTGATGTATAAATATATAGTTAACTTGTTCCTCCTCTTCCATTCTTTCATTCTCATTAGTGAGACAGTTCTATGGATCGCTGTTCTATGGCCCCCTCGGGGAAATCACAAATCAGCAACTGGAAACACTGACATCTGTTCAGCAGTTTTCAATATACACTCTATTGACACCAGTTCACAGAGGACAGCATGCTGACTAAATAATAATTTGAGAGTACCTTCAACTCTAACAAATCTCTCAAATCTCACTAATATTCACATCTTCTTTACAATTCAAACTCAAAATAAATTTTATTTCAGCTCCAGAAAGTGACTTCACCATTCTGAGCTTGAATGGAGGTATCATATAAGTCTGCTGTCAATCTCAATATTCTAAATGACAAGGGCATTCTCCACTCACGGTAAATTGTTGGACACTGCAATTGAAGACTGTAATAATACATTCTGTGTTCTGGATAATGAGACATCCATTGATTGGAGGCATTAAAAAATGTTGAATATTCAGAGAAATTCTGATCTCTACACATCGAAGTAACCCTTTCCAAATTGGACCCAACTGTAAACATTAAGAACACCAGAAATTAATATTTTCAAATGCTAGAGAGTGCACATGGCTGAACTAATTTATTGAATAAGCAATTAAAATGTCCTAACTTACATAACTACTGGATAAATACATGTAATCACATGACGGATCTTAAAACTGGATGCTATGTTACACAATAATTATTACAGATCCCATACAGAGATGGATTTCTTTAAGCTTAAAATTAGAAATATGTCATCGTCCAAGAATGGACAGGATTACAGAAGTAACAAAATTATGGGATAAGTGCCATAAAATCAGAATTTTTGAGGCTTTCTGGAGCACTAGTATGGGTGTTGTGGGCTGAAGGGATTGGTTTCCAGAGGGCTAGTATGGACATTGTGGGCCAAATGGATTCTTGGGTTGGCAGCTCAGTCACTCAAGCCTGATGTGCTGGCAGCTCACTCACGGCTGGTGGGCTGGCAGTTGACTCATTGCTATTCCCTGAAATTTCAGTTCAAGCAGGGTCAAGGCACCAAATTCAAATGCAGTTTATTACCGTTTCAAGCAGGGTGCATAGCCACCAAATTCAAGTTCAGTTTCTTACCGCTTCAAGCAGTGTGCAAGGCCACCAAAATCAACTGCAGTTTCATACCACTTCAAGCAGGGTGCAAGGCCACCAAATGCAGGTGCAGTTTCCTACCACTTCAAGCAGGGTGCAAGGCCACCAAATTCAAGAGCAGTTTCCTACCACTTCAAGCAGGGTGCAAGGCCACCGTATTCAATGCAGTTTCCAACCACTTCAAGCAGGGTGCAACGTCACCAATTTCAAGTGCAGTTTCCTACCACTTCAAGCAGGGTGCAAGGCCACAAAATTCAAGTGCAGTTTCATACCACTTCAAGCTGGGTGCAAGGCCACCAAATTCAAGTGCAATTTCATACCACTTCAAGCAGGGTGCAAGGCCACCAAATTCAAGTGCAGTTTCATACCACTTCAAGCAGGGTGCAAGGCCATCAAATTCAATTTCAGTTTCATACCATTTCAAGCAGGGTGCAAGGCCACCAAATTCAAATGCAGTTTCATACCATTTCATGCAGGGTGCAAAGCCACCAAATTCAAATGCCGTTTCATACCATTTCAGGCAGGGTGCAAGGCCACCACATTCAAATGCAGTTTCATACCATTTCAAGCAGGGTATTTCACCATAAAACCACACAAAACACCACAAAACACCACACGCACAATTCAATAGACATTCAGTGTGTTCAGTTGATTCACAGCTCAGACAGAGCCGTGACCTCTCACTTCCCCATCTTGCAGAGACTGAGCGACACCCACACTTCCAGATTTTATAATCTCTCTCCCCTCCCACTGGAAGGGGCGTAGCCTTCATGGCGTGATTGACAGGAGAGAGATTCGCAATTTTTTTAAACACTAATAACACTTTTATTTTTCATTGATGGGAAGAATCCTCTGCACCTGATGAACTGAGGGGGACTGAGTAAGTTGGCCAAAAATCACAGCCGTAAGTGGTAGCGTTTTATCTAAAATCGGTATAGAGTGCAAACAGGAAGTTGTCATGTTTTGACTTTTAATCATTTGCCATTTCAAACCAACCATCACCAACCATTTGCTGTGCTTTATTTATTTCAAACCAACCATCACCAACCATTTGCTGTGCTTTATTTATTTCAAACCAACCATCACCAACCATTTGCTGTGCTTTATTTATTTCAAACCAACCACCACCAACCATTTGCTGTGCTTTATTTATTGCAAACCAACCACAACCAACCATTTGCTGTGCTTTATTTCAAACCAACCACCACCAACCATTTGCCGTGCTTTATTTCAAACCAACCACATTTTCATTTTCAAACCACATTAAGGGCACACAAAGTCAATAAAACCACACTCACAGTTTAGTAGACATGTGTTGAGTGTTATACACAGCTCAGACTGAGACATGAGCCTTTCTTTCCCCCATCTTGCAGAGACTGACTGAGGCACTTAACACTTCCGGGTTTTATATTCCCTCCGGAAGGGGCGTGGCCTTCAGGAGAGAGTATCTCAACATTTTTTAAACACTAATAACTCTTTTATTTTTAATCTATGGGGAAAATCCTCTTGTCCTGTGCAGCGGAGGGGGACTCTAAGTAAGATGGCCAAAAAATCACAGCCGTAAGTGGCAGCATTTTTTTCTAAAATCAATATACAGAACAACATGAAGTATTCAAGATCAGACTTTTAGTAATATAGATTAAGGGATTGGACATGCTAGAGGCAGGAAACATGTTTGTGATGTTGGGGGAGTCCAGAACCAGGGTCCACATTTTAAGTATAAGTGGTAGGCCATTTAGAACGGAGACATGGAACAACTTTTTCACTAAGAGAGTTGTAAATATTTGGAATTCTCTGCCTCAGAAGGCAATGGAGGCCGATTCTACGGATGCTTTCAAGAGAGTTAGATAGAGCTCTTAAAGATAGCTGAATCAAGGGATTATGGGGAGAAGGCAGGAACGGGGTACTGATTGTGGATGATCAGCCATGATCACATTGAATGGTGGTGCTGGCTCAAAGGGCCGAATGGCCTACTCCTGCACCTATTGTACATTGACTATTGTAAAAGATTTCATTGGCTTTGGTTGCGTGAGAATGGGAGTTTAATTGTAAATGATCTTTTCTAATGAAAAAATGTTCTCATTACAACATTTAAAACGGTTAGTTAGTAGACGTTTCATGTTAGGTCATAATAAAATAGAGATTTGTTTCGTAGATGTTCCAGTTTTACAATCAGGCCAACTCAATACTTTTGCAGCAATGTGTTTGAACCATGCTGATAATTCTGACACTGGACCTCTGTACATATTATGATTAAAATATTACAAACATGAGAAAATAATAATACAAACTTGCTTGCTGAGTAGAAACCAAGCCAAAAAGTAGTTACTCAAGTGACTTAAATGTCTTGGAGTTGTGAACTTCTTACCATGCAAGATTTTAATTGAGCAGACAGTGAGTACTCTCTTTCTTTTATTATTAAACTTCCATTCTCCTTCACCTGTATTAACATCTACGTATGTGAGATTGTGAATCATTCATGTCTCATTATATAAGGGCAAATTTAATGCTTCATCTCCCATTGGTCTATCAGTCTGCATTAAGATATTTTGACCCTGTTTAATATTGATCCAGATTAAACTTGGTTGGAAATTACTGAATAATGTTTTTAAATGAGTTACACGGAGCAAAAACCATAAGGGATCATTAGCATTTTGCCCTTCATCACTAGTGAATTGCATTATCCTTGAACAGGAGAAAAACTTACTTATAGAATGCAGATCAGGGTGATTTTTTGTTGTGAAAGACCGTGTGTAACAAATATTCAACTGAGGCACTGTGCAACTGACATAAAGGATCCCATGGCACTAACTGAAGGTTATTGTGTTCTCTTGCTATCCTGACCAACAATTCTCCTGTTTAAATCTTGCAGCAGCACAGAAACAGAATTAAATTTGTAAAAACTATTTAGAAATAAAGAACTGCAATGCTGGTTAATCCACAAAATGACACAAAGTGCTGGAGTAACTGCTGGTCAGGCAACATCACTGGAGAACATAGGTGACGATTCGGGTCGCGCCCCTTCTTCAGACTGATTGTAGGAGTGGAGAAGAAAGCTGGTAAAGGCATGAGGCAGGACAAAGTGTGGCAGGTAATAGGTTGACATAGGCGAGAGGTTATTTGATAGTCAGTCAGTTGGAACAAAGGGAGGCGAAAATAAAATAAAATATGAGACAGGTTTGAAGAGTTGCGCACTGTGAAACCAGAAGGAAGTAAGTAGTGATGGGGATGGTTACACAGGAGAAATAGGTGGGAGTCTAGGTGGGGCATAGGGGAGGGATGGGAGGGGGGGGGGGGGGGGGGGGGGGGAGAGAGAGGGGGGGGGGGGGGTTAATGAAACGTTACCTACAATTGGAGAATGTTATGTATACACCATTGGGCTATAAGCTATACAAGTGGAATATGGAGTCCTGTTCCTCTAGCATGCATGTGGCCTCACTCTGGCAAAGGAGGAGGCCCAGGATAGATACGTCAGTGTAGAAATGGGAAGGGGAGTTAAAATGCTTAGTAACTGGGAGATCCAATAGGCCTTGACAGATCGCATGTGTTCAGTGAAATGGTCGCCAAATTGTTTTTTCCGATGTACAGGAGGCCACATCGTGAACACTGAATGCAGTAGATGATGTTAGAGGAAGTGCATGTGAAGGTCTGTGTTACCTGGAAGGACTGCTGGGGCCCCTGGATGGAGGCAAAGGTGAAGAATAAAGGATAGGTGTTACAACTCATCTGGTTGCAAGCGAATGTACCTGGGGAAGAGGTGGTTTGAGTGGGAAGGGATGAGTGGACCAAGGAATTGCGGAGGGTGAGATCTCTGCGGAAGACGGAAAGGGATGCTGATGGAAAGAGGTGACTGGTGGTAGGATCATGTTGGATGTGATGATGTGTTGGAAGCGGAGGCTGGTGGTGTCAAAGGTGAGGACCAGGAGTACCCTATTCTTGTTCCTTCTGTGGCAGGGGGTGCAAGAGCAAAACTACGAGAAATACTGGAAAGGTGGGTGAGGGCTCCATCTATGACTGCAGGGGAAAATCCTGCTCACTAACGATAGAGGAAATTCCTAGAATGGAGAGTCTCATCTTGGGAGTAGGTACAGCAGAGATGGAGGAATTGAGATTAGCATCTTTGCAACAGTCAGGGTGGGAGGAAGTGGAGTCTATCTAGAGACAGAGACAGAGAGATCAAGAACGGGGAGAGAGATCCAGAGAGAAGGAGTGCAGGAGGCAGCCCCAATATAATGATCAATGTAGCAGAGAAAGAATTAGGGATAGGGCCAATGTACGCCTGAAACAAGGAATGTTCAACATAACCAACGAAAAGGCAGGCATAGCGAATGCCTGTGACTACACATTTAACTGGGAGAAAAAGAGAAGTTGGTGAGGTTAAGGAAAAGTTCAGTCAGGCAGAAGAGAATGTAGTCAAATGATTGGGTCACTGTTGGTGGAAGAAACAGAGGGTCTTGAGACCTCCTTGGTGGGGGAACAGAGGTGTGGAGGGACAGGACATCGAAGCAAAGATGAGGTGATGGGGGTCTGGAAATAGTAAGTTATTAAATGGTGTGTGAGGAGTCTCAGACATAGGTGGGAAGGACAAGGGGGAGTAGGATGGAATCTATGTATGTGGAGATGAGTTCAGTGGGGCAGGATCAGACAGGAACGATGGGTTTGCCAGGGCAGTCCCATTGTATATTTCTCACATTTACAGAGAGATGCAAGTCACAGGAAATAGCCAAAATCCATGAAATATAAAGTGTGTTCCTAACTTTTTATCAATGATGATGAGAATTCATCAATCTGAAATCTCTAAACACTTAACTATCCTGGATTTTTCTCTTTGAAGATTAGGCAGAGAGATCTGGCATGGCATTTGTTGCTGTTCAATGATCCCTTTCATTTACTGGGTTTCAGAAGATGGCGTTCCATTTAAATGGATTAGCGCTATAGCGATCTCTTGACAGCAACAGAGCTGCCGATTGTAATGGGCCTGTCCCACTTAGGTGACTTTTTAGGCGACTGCAGGAGACTATGCGGTCGCCACATGGTCACCACATGTTCGCAGGTGGTTGCTGGGTTGTCACCTTCATGGTCGTGAGGAGTTCCCACATTCTGGTAACAAGTCGCTGCTTCATTATGGTCACCGCAAATTTTTCAACATGTTGAAAAATTAGCGGCGACCAGAATGAAATTGCCATGGAGAATAGCGAGAATTCTCGTGCCGTAGGTGGGTCGCCAGGAGGTCCTAGTAGGTTGTCAGGCGGTTGAAGGTTCTCGTAGGTTGTAGCCAGTGCTGACCGGTGAATTTCATTGGCTCATTGGGAAAAAAAACATAAGCAGTAGTTTTCAGAACCAAGGATAACTGACCGGAAATGTTAATGTCCATCGAGCTTCACAGTCGTGTATCTCTGGCTTATTAAAAGTTGTCTCCACTCCTTCTCCCCCTTCTCCCCCCTCACTCTGTCCTCCATATCAACTTCAGTCTATACATTATTCCACAGTACTATTGATTGATATCCTGATTATGTCTCTCCTTGAGCTGACATTTTTAAAGACAGCAGCTTTTTAATTAAATTCTGCCTTGTTTGATAGGCAATGCATTCATAGATGAAACTATCTGAGGTTCATTCAGTGATGTTTTGTTCTGAAGCAAATGAGTCCTGATCTCAGTTGATATATTTTAACCAATATTTTCATGACAAGGTCGTATTCCATGGGAGTGTTTGTTAGGTGTTTGCGTCAACTGGAAACATTGTCATTAGCATCTTGTGGCATTTCCCCCATGGAGCTGCAAAGCTAATGTGTACAATGGTAACTGGATGTATGATTTCCAAATAATGTTACAAATGCTGTAACAAAGCTGTCGTGAAAAAGTTGTTCTTCATTGGGACCAATGTCGAAATAGTAGGACGGCTTTGTGACGCTTGCTGGAAGCTTCTGACGGCCTTCTTTGCTCTTTGATGACCCTTCTCATTCCTCAGCGGCCCACCTCGCTCCCTGACTGCTCATCTCGCTCCCTGACAGCTCATCTCGCTCCTCGACGGTTCATCTGGCTCCTTGACGGTTCACCTGGCTCCTCGACAGTGCACCTCGTTCCTCGACGGCCCACCTCGCACTTGGCAGTTGCTCGCAGGTCCCTCCTTGCACTCTCGGTTCGGGTTCATCAACATCTGCGGTGGGCTAGCAGGGCCTAGGCCCCACTTGCTGGGAACACTCCTGTCCACCTTGCTCGCTGAGAATTTAACTCCATTTTAAATTAAAATTGATGGACGAAATGTAATTTCAGTGCTTCTTTCAGAGATGATTTAAGTGCAGAATTATTATGTAGCAGCTGTAGACTGGAAACAGCTAGAAATAGTACTGTACATTTCACAATATTACTTTATACAGACAATTAATTAACAGTATTGATCTCTTGAGATCACTATTTGTGGAATACTCTGTCATAGAGAGCAGTGGAGGTCAAGTCACTGATGGATTTAAGATAGAGTTAAATAGAGCTCTAGGGGCTAGTGGAATCAAGGGATGGGGAGAAGGCAGGCACGGGTTATTGATTGGGGATGATCAGCCATGATCACAATGAATGGCGGTGCTGGCTCGGGGCCGAATGGCCTCCACCTGCACCTATTTTCTATGTTTCTATGTTTCTATTTTTCTATGAGAATCATTTGTCAGTTTTCAACTAGTTATTGTAGATGGTTCATGCATGCAACCAATAATATAGCTACCTCAGTACCACTAACCATGCCTTAGTTATCAAGTATAATAACTCTCTCTCTCTCTCTCTCTCTCCCCCCTTTTGGTTAGAGTACGATCATAGACTGCGTGCTGTCAGTGCTGGAATGTGTCTAACCTACATAATCATTAAACATTAAGTAAAGTTACAAGTGTGTCAGACTTAACTTCTTTACAGTTATGAAGACAAATTTTACCACATAAAACTACATTGATTCCTCCTGTATCCAGTGATGCTATCAGGCATTAACCTTTTCTTTAAAAAGTATATATTTAAAAATTATTATTGTTTATTTTTTTTCCTTTACATTGACATTCTGATCCAATAACCATTCTGCCGTGTGGTGAGCCTCAATCTAGCATGGTGTGAATTTTTCATGTCCCCTTCAAAATAATCTACAAATAAAAAAGGAAATTAGAAACAATGGAAATAATTAAAGAGCCTATTATGCTATCCTTAGTGTAACAATACATGTTATGGAATCCTGAAACACTCTATCCTACAGCATTGTAGGCGCACCTTTACCAGAAGAGCTGCAGTTCTTTCAAGAAGGTGTCTCCCCAACGTTTCCTCAAGAGCATTTAGGGGTGGATAGTAAAGGCCAATCTTGTCAATTACATCTGAGAAGGTTCAAAGGGTTCAATGGTCAGTTTATTGTCACATACCAATTAAGGTACAGTGAAACTCGAATTACCATACAGCCATGCTAAAAAAAAGCAACAAGACACACAACTACATAAAAGTTAACATACACATCCACCATAGTGGATTTCCCACATTCCTCACTGTGATGGAAGGCAATAAAGTCTAATCTTCTTCCTCTTTACTCTCCTGCGGTTAGGGCAGTCGAACCAACAGCAGTCGGGGCGATCGAAGCTCCCACAGCTGGCAATCGAAACTCACGCGTCGGGGCGATCGAAGCTCCCGCATCGGGGCTGTCGAAGCACCCGCCTCGGGGTGATCAAAGCTCCCGCGTCGGACAGATCAAAGCTCCTGCGGGTTGGAGCTCCCAAACTCCGTCTCTAACCAGGGTACGTGAACTCTACGACGTTAAAGTCCACAGGTTCCATGGTTGGAGCTCCAAAGTCGATCCCCGACAGGGATCGCAAGCTTCATGATGGTAAGTCCTGCAGGCTCCTGTGGTTGGAGCTTCCGAAGTCGATCTCCAACAAAACCCACCAACTCCTTGATGTTAGGCTGCAGTGCGGATGGATATATGATATGGAAAGAAATCGCATCTCCGTCAAGGTAAGAGATTTTTTTTAAATTTCTCCCAACAAATAAAACAAAGCTAAATACCAATAAGACATACATACTTAAAAAACACCAAAGAAGGAAGGGACAGACAGACTGTTGGTGAGGCAATATATAGTTCACATTTTTAATTAAACCCTCACAACACAATATGTTTAAGTTAAAGTACTTAGCTTAACTTATCGATCCGAGGAGTATGGTTACCAATTTTGTTGACGCCAATTACTTGCATGTAAAAATTCACGCTTTCCTCCATGGATTCTCTTATTCAATGTGGTTATTAACAATAAAGTCAGTAATAAATGCTTTTATTACCTTTCATAATTTACAAATACCTGAGGAGAATGTTTTCTTTGGCTTCATTAACTTGATGTTTGTGAATGATTAGAGTAAGTAACACGGGAGGGCTGGTCCCCCAATGCAACCCATTGAGGGTGTGTGGGAGGGTTGTGGGGGAGAGGTGTGTATAGGTGCGGGTGTTGGGGGAGGGGGTGTGTGGGCAGGAGGGTTGTGGAGGGAAAGGGTTATGGGCGGGATGTGGATTGTGGGGGTGGGGGGGGGGTGGGTAGGCAGGAGGTGGTGGGGGGTGGGGGGGGGTGTGGGCAGGGGGGTGTGTGGGTGGAGTGGGGTGTGGGGTGGGAGTTGTGGGAGGAGGGATGGGGACTCACAGCGGGGGCTGGTCACTGGTCATATTCCTCTGCCGGGATCAGAGTCTCTGCTTTCTGTTTGGTGACATTTGCGACATCTCCAACTCCGCTCCGCGCTGCTCCAGGCTGGGCTGTGCCAGGCCAGGCTGCTTCCGGTCGCTCCAAAAATTGTGTGCAGTTCGAGACCTCCGCCACCCAGAGCGTCCGTCAGCTCCAGTAAAGACACGATGGTGCAGGAAGGGGCGGACTGGACCATCCTGAGGATTGACAGAAGAAGAGACTAATCCACGTGGCGCTGGCTGTCAGGAGAGGAGATCGATCTGCGCATGCGCAGTTTTTAAGATTTTTAAACCTCGCTAACATTTACATTATGCTACCAATCGGAATGAAACTTGGTTCACTCACAGCACAGGAGAACTGCGAGTGAGCTGGCAAAAATTAATAGAGCTATTGCGTACCATTTTTGTGCAAATAGAAAATCCGCGCAAACCGGAAGATAACAAGATCAGAGTTTCAGTTATGTACTAGACTAAGTGGGACCTGTTGGGTCCCATGTTCACACGGGTGGGCTGGTCCCCCGATGAAATATTCCACCTCTGCACCAGTTCCAATATTGGTGGCCAGAGGTGTGAGGGGGGCTTGCTGGAGGGCTAGTATGGGTGTTGTGGGCTGAAGGGACTGGTTTCCAGAGGGCTAGTATGGACATTGTGGGCCGAATGGAGTCTTGGGGTGGCAGCTCAGTCACTCAAGCCTGATGTACTGGCAGCTCACTCACGGCTGGTGGGCTGGCAGTTGACTCACGGCTATTCTTTGAAATTCCATTTCAAGCAGGGTGCAAGGCCACCAAATTCAAATGCAGTTTCCTACCATTTCAAGCAGGGTGCAAGGCCACCACATTCCAGTGTAATTTCATACCATTTCAAGCAGGGTGCAAGGCCAGCAAATTCCAGTGCAATTTCATACCACTTCAAGCAGGGTGCAAGTCCACTAAATTCAAGTGCACTTTCATACCACTTTAAGCAGGGTGCAAGGACACCAAATTCAAATGCAGTTTCATACCACTTTAAGCAGGGTGCAAGGCCACCACATTTAAATGCAATTTCATACCATTTCCAGCAGCGTGAAACCACCATAAAACCAGCAAAAAACACACAAACACCACACTCACAGTTCAGTAGACATTCAGTGTGTTCAGTTGAATCACAGCTCAGAGTTGTGACCTCTCCCTCCCCATCTTGCAGAGACTGAGCCACACCCACACTTCTGGGTTTTATAATCCCTCTCACTGGAAGGGGCGTGGCCTTCATGGCGTGACTGACAGGAGAGAGATTCTCAACATTTTTTAAACACTAATAACATGTTGAGCAGAGGGGGACTGAGTAACATGGCCAAAAATCACAGCCGTAAGTGATAGCGTTTTATCTAAAATCAATATACAGTGCAAACTGGAAGCTGTCGAGTCCAGACTTTTAATCATTTGCCATTTCAAACCAACCACCACCAACAACCATTTGCAGTGCTTTATTTCAAACCAACCACCATTTGCTGTGCCTTATTTCAAACCAACCACATTAAGGGCACTCAAGGTCAGTAAAACCACACTCACAGTTTAGTAGACATGTGTTCAGTATTATTCACAGCTCAGACTGGGAGACATGACTCTCTCGCTCCCCCATCTTGCAGAGACTGACTGAGGCACTCAACACTTCTGGGTTTTATAGTTCCTCCGGAAGGGGCGTGGCCTTCAGGAGAGAGAATCTCAACATTTTTTAAACACTAATAACGCTTTTATTTTTCATCGATGGGAAAAATCCTCTTATCCTGCACAGCGGAGGGGGACTCTGAGTAAGATGGTCAAAAATCACAGCTGTAAGTGACAGCATTTTTTCTAAAATCAATATACAGAACAAAAGGAAGCGGTCAAGAACAGACTTTTAGTAATATAAGATAGAGTGATAGATAGATTAAGGAGGCTGCTTGTGTTATTTTAATAAGTGAGCAACATTTTCAAGGATCTTGTTTAGGGGGCATTAGCTACAAGGATAGGTTGGAAAGAGTTGGATTGTTTTCTCTGAAACGTCGGACGTTGCAGGGAGATCTGATAATATATACAATTATGGGAAGCATAGATGGGGTATGCAATCAGAACCTTTTTTTCCCAGGATGGAAAAAATCAAATAGTTGAGGGCACAGTTTTAAGGTGCGAGGGGCAAAGTCGAAAAGAGATATACAGAGAACGTTTTTTACACAGAGGGTGGTAAGTGCTGGAAGGCGCTGGTGGGGGCTGTGGTTGAAACAGATATGATAGTGGCATTTTTGGATAGACGTGGATATGCAGGGAATGGAAGAATCTGGCTTATGTGCAGGCATATAAGTATTGGTGTTGGCTTCATGTTCAGCACATACATTGTGGGCAGAAGGGCCTCTTCCTGTGCGGTACAAAAATTTATGTTCTATGTTCGAGACTGTGGAAGAACAATTTAGAAATTCACCTGTAATATTTGTGGTAAAGCTAATTACAATCAGTTAGGGATGGATTTGCAGAGTTTGTCACAGTACTATTGGAATAACAATTATATATTTCCAAGTAATCATTGTGTGTGACATGGAGGTTATTATTCATATGTACCTGCTATCCTTGAACTTCCAATCATTGGATTGGGAATTACTGTTAATAATACCTGATGAATTGCTACAGAACATTTCATGAATAGTCACACTGGAGTGGTAATGCAGCAGCGGTGGAGGGAGTGAATGATGCCAGTCAAATTAGTTGCTTTATCTTGGAAGATGATTGTGAGATATATGTTCTTTGTGGATTCGAACACATAATAAAGTTAATTTGCCAAATTGGCCAACAAAAACCCAAGCCATTCCTCTTTATTGAAGGGATCCTTACAGATAACTTCTTCGGAACGGTCTATAAACATTGCAGCCATTGAAACTATCCATAAAGGAATAACAGTCCTTTTTTTTTCTTTATTATAAATTTACTGGAAGCAATTGTACAAAAAAATAATGACTTAACAGTTCTACGACTAGCACAGCTTCTTTTTTTTCCCCTTTTTTAAATTAGAAGTAAGTACAATAATATGGTACCATAGGTACCTAGTATATATTGGCATGCTACAATTAATGTACAGCTTCTTATTATTTTTATTTTAACAATAAAAAGGAGACAGAAAAAGAATAGAAAATAAATAGAAAAGTGTGTGATATCAGAAAGTGAGAAAAGGAAAATGAGAAAAAAAAAAGCAAATGAAGAGAAAAGAAGCAGAGGCAGAAAGCAGAAGAATAAAGGAGAAATGGCTATTTGTTATTCTTGACCACCATTCACCCTGAAACAGACCATTTCTATGTTTGTATTGCACCATATGCTTCTAAGAAGTTGACAAATGGAAACCAAATCCATTAGGAGTCTGTTAGGAGGAATTGTATTTCTTCAAGATGTAGGGTTTCGAACATGTTTGAAATCCACATTTTAAGTGTTGGCATCGACGTATTTTTCCAAAATGTCAGTATAGGTTTTTTTGCCATTATTAAACTATAAGTAAGGAATGATTTTTGAAACATATTCAATTTATTCTCGTCTTCCAGTAATCCAAATATAATCAATTCAGTATTAGTATCAAGTTTTATCTTAAGTAATTTTGTGAAAATTTCAAAGATTTCACTCCAAAATTTGTTTAATTTTATACGAAACAAAAGAATGTGTTATAGTGGCATTCTGAGATAGACATTTATCACAAATGGGGGAAGTATTTGGGTAGAATTGGCGCAATCTAGTTTTCAAATAATATAATCTGTGTAGAATTTTAAATTAAATTAAATTATGTCTTGCAGTAATCGAACATTTATGTATATATATCAAGTGTTTTTCCCAAGTTTTCTTTGCTGATATTAGACCATAATCAATGAAGTGTCTTTGAAATACCATTAGTTTGACACATGTCTCTGATATTCCCAGTATTATCAGTTTTGTGTCTGGTTCTAGTGGAATTTTCAGTGTTTTAGAGGTAACATTAAAGACTTCTGTCCAAATATTTTCTATTTTTGTACATAGTACAAAAGCATGGGTGGCTTCTTGAGAATGACATTTGGCACATATATCCTTGGAGATGTGTTGACCCATCTCATCCTCCAAATGAACGTCTATAAATCTCAGATGATGGAGTGTCGATGATTTGGAGTCATTGTAAATGTGGGATATCAACTTCTATGTATCTGCATATCTATTCAAATATTCATCGTCTGGACCTACAGAGGAGCAGTCTTGTATGTAGTTCTCACGTAATCCCTAACTTGGAGCTATCTGAAAAAGTTATTGTGTTCAGCTCGTATTTCTCGTGGAATTCTTGAAAGGAGGAAAGTCCCCTTCTGATAAAGGTCTCCCACATTATTGATTCCCTGATTCTTCCATTGAACAAAAAACACATCTAGAGTAGAAGGTTTAAAAGAGGGATTATTTGCAATGTGAAGAAGGAGAGACATGTTTCTTAGTATGAGTGAGTTTCAACTGTTTCCAGATATGGATAGTACTGTGTATTATTGGATTATGCTCATACATTGACTTATTCAGGGATATTGAAGACAGGACAATCGAGCCTATACAGAAAGGCAAGCAATCTTCCCTTTCCATTTTTAGCCAATTTGCCTGTTGGTATGAATCATCCAGCCAGAAAATTATAGTTTTAATATTGGTTGCCCAATAGTAAAAGAGGAAGATAGGTAAGGCTAGTCCTCCATTTTCTTTGGATTTGCACAGATGTCTTTTGTGTATTTGGTGGCTTTTATAGTCCCGGATGAAATTAGAGACAATAGAATCAATTTTTTTAAAACTTTTGGGAAGATATATCGGTATTGACTGGAATCAATATAGAAGTTGCAGGAGAAAGATCATCTTTACAGCATTCAGTCTACCGAGATGAGAAATAGGCAATGTTTTCCAAAATTGAATATATGTATGGAGTTTAGTAATTAATGGTGGGAAATATGTTTTAAACAAAAGGGAATATTTCTGGTAACGTAAACTCCAAGGTATCTGAATTTTTCAGTAATGATTCTAAAGGGAAACAGTTGGAGCAGGGTGACGTCTTGTTCTTTTATTGGCATAACTTCACTTTTGTTCCAATTGATTCTATAGCCTGAAAAGGAACCAAATTGTTCTATAGTAGTTAATAAATTTGGGGTTAGTAATGTATAGGAGTACGTCAACAGCATATAGGGAAATTTTATTGGAAGTATGTTTAGTATTGTATCCATATATGCCTGGATGGGTCCTGATATTCTTGGCAAGAGGTTCTATGACTAATGCAAAGAGCATCGGGGAGAGAGCACATCCTTGTCTATTGCCCCTGAATAAATGAAATTTAGGTGAAATCATTTGGTTTGTTAGTATTCTGGCTGTCAGATTAGTAACTTCTCCCATGAAGTGGAATTTTTCTTACACTGTGAAAAGATAAGACCATTCCACTTGATTGAAAGCCTTTTAGGCATCCAGTGAAATGATTGTTAGGTCTTTGTTTGTTATTCTCTATGAATATATTATAATAAACAGATGTCTCAAATTATAAAATGAATGATGTTTAGATATGAACTCAGTTTGGTCTGGGTGTACCAATTTGCCAATGACTAGGCTAAGTCTATGTGTCAAAGTTTGGGCTAGAATCTTCTGGTCAGTTTTTAAGAGGGCAATTGCACTATAGGATCCCGGCTCTTCAAGATATTTATATATTTTTAGGAATTAACGTTATCATTGATTCTGCAAGAGTCTGTGGTAAGGTCTGTTCCTTGAATGCTTGAGTGTAGAGGCTTCATAAGCATGGGGAAATTATGTCGTTAAATTGGTTACAACATTCGTTATTGAGCCCGTCAGGGCCGGGAGTTTTTCCATTTTTCAGTGATTTAATGGTCTCTGAAATGTCCTTTATTATTATCTCTTCACCTAGATCCTCCCGTCCCATCTCACTGAGGGATGGGAGGTTGCACTTATCAAGAAAGCTCTTCATCTTCACTGTCGGCTATTTTTCTTGTGACGTAGGGTTTGATAAAATTGTAGAAATCTTTCATTGATATCTTTGGGCAGTGAGAGCAATTCGCCTTTTTCTGATCTAATTTTATGTATGGTACGGTCATTCTCTAATTTGCGGAGATGTCGTGTGAAACGTTTATGCGGTTTATCGCCAAATTCAAAGTTTTTTGTTTAGTATATTGAAATGCCCTACTGATTCTTGCAGAAAGTATCTGGTTTAGTTTGAATTTGAGTGCAGCTATCTGATTGTGTTTTATTATGGACGGATGAGTCACATTTTCTAAGCCTAATTGTTTTGTTTGTCTTTCTAATTACAATTGTTCTGCCCTATTTTTCTTATTTTGAAAGACTTGGTATGAAATAACGCAGCCTCTAAGATAGGCGTTAAAAGTTTTCCAAAGCAAGGATGGAGAAATACCAGGAGTGTCGTTTTATCTAAAAAAAAGTTTTTATCTAAGTAAGTAAGTAAGTTTATTGGCCAAGTATTCACATACAAGGAATTTGCTTTCATGCTCCACCCACAAGTAACAACATGACATACAGTGACAGTTACGAATGACTCAGAAAACACTAAACATTGATAATAATAAAACATTAATGATAAAACATCATTGATCAAGCATGTGAACCAACAAAATACCAGATCAAAGGGAGGCTACACATTTTTGGCTGTTGAGTAGAGCAACTACTCGTGGATAAAAACTGTTTTTATGTCTGTCTGTGGCAGCTTTGACAATCCGGAGTTGCCTTCCAGAGGGAAGTGATTCAAAGAGTTTGTGGCCAGGGTGAGAGGCGTCAGAGATGATTTTGCCCGCTCGCTTCCTGGCCCTTGCAGTGTACAGTTCATCAACGGAGGGAAGGTTGCAGGCAATAACCTTCTCTGCTGATTCGCTGCAGCCTCCAGGTGTCGTGCTTTGTGGCTGAGCCAAACCAGACCATGATGGAGAAGGTGAGAACAGACTCTACGATGGCTGTGTAGAATTGGACCATCATTGCCTGTGGCAGATTGTGCTTCCTCAGCTGCCATAGGAAGTACATCCTAAGTTGTGCCCTTTTGACTGTGGAGTCGATGGTAGCCCCCCACTTAAGATCCTTGAAGATGATGGTTCCCAGGAACTTAAAAGACTCCACAGATGTGACTGTGCTGTTTTTTATGGTGAGTGGGGTGAGGGGAGGGGGAGCTCTCCTAAAGTCTACAATCAATTCCACTGTCTTAAGAACATTGAGCTCTAGGTTGTTGCTATGGCACCAGGATGCCAGCTGTGACACATCCTGTCTGTAAGCAGATTCCTCCCCATCCTGGATCAATCCAATCAGGGTTGTGTCGCCCGCAAACTCGAGAACCTTGACAGAGTTGTCTGTGGAGGTGCAGTCGTTGGTGTAGAGAGAGTAGAGGAAAGGAGAGAATATGCAGCCTTGCAGTGTTCCTATGCTGAGGTGGGTTCGAGATGTGCATTCTAATCCTCACATGCTGCTTCCTGTCTGTCAGGAAATTGGTGATCCACTGACAGAGGGGTTCAGGCACAGTCAACTCGGAGAGTTTGGAGTGCAGTAGCTCTGGCACAATGGTGTTGAATGCAGAGCTAAAATCAACAAACAAGATCCTTGGGTAGGTCCACTGGCAGTCCAGGTGCTGTAGGATGACGTGCGGGCCCAGGTTGACTGCATCATCCACAGATCTTTTGGCCTGATATGCAAACTGCCAGAGGGTCCAGCCAGGAGTTTGTGATATTTTTCAGCTTGGCAGCACAAGCCTTTCGAGTGTCTTCATGACTTCAGAGGTCAGTGCGACAGGCCTGTAGTCATTCAGACAAGTAATCCTTGCCTTTTTGGGTACAGGGACAATAGTGGAGACTTTGAAGCAGGCAGGGTCAGTACATGTTTGCAGGGACTGGTTAAAAATGTCTGTATAGACCGGTGCCAGCTATCTGTACCTTCAGATAGTCACAACAACTAGCCTCTGCAAGTATTTGTGGGTTAAATCTCCAGCACGGCTTTTTATTTGCCATTCCTTCCAATTTTACAGAAAATGTAAGAGGGCAGTAATACGAAATAATAATATTGTGTTATTTTCGATTCTAGGTATGGGGCAGAAGTTTAGAGTCAACCAGGAAATAGTCAATTTGTGAGTAGAAGGAGTAGTAGGAGTATTCTCTTCCTAAAGGATTGGCAATCCTCCATTCATCCTTTATATTTGTATTATCAAATTGGACTGGGATCCATCTGGTATTAAATTGAATTTTTTATTGAAAAATTGGGGGTTATTAAAATTTGGATCATATATGTTCACCAACGTCAATGAAGTTTTTTTTTTAAATATTTTATTTTATTAGCAGTAAGTACATACATATGGCACCAAAGTGCCTAATATATATTTTCATAATACATTTTATGTACAGTTTCTTTCTTTTTTTTGTTAGAATAAAGAAAGATAAGAATAAGAAAAATAAATTAGATAGTAAAGGATAGAAAGACGTGAGATTTATACTGTGTGAAGAAAAATAAAAAAAAGACGAATGAATGAAGAAAGTTGAAGAAAATAAAATAGGAAAAAGAGAATTAGACATAAAGAAGTAAGGAGATCATTGTTTATAATCTTGACCATCCCTCGTTCAGTCCTGAAACAGCTTTACAATTGTGTTGCACCATATGATTCCAAAAAGACGACAAATAGAAACCAACTCGTTATGAATTGGTCTGATTTATCCATTAGGAGGAATCACATTTCCTCAAGATGTGCAGTGTCCAACATGCTTGCAATCGACATTTTAAGTGTTGGTAATGATGTATTTTTCCAAAATTTAAGTATTAATTTTTTTGCTATTATTAAACCATAATTAAAAAATTAATTTTGAGATGTGTTCAATTTATTCCCATCTTCCATTACTCCAAATATAATCATTTCAGTATTAGGTTCCATTCTTATCTTAAATAATTTTGTAAATATTTCAAAAATATCACTCCAAAATCTATAAAGTTTTATGCAGGAAACAAAAGAGTGTGTTATAGTTGCGTTTTGGGATAAACATTTATCACAAATGGGGGATATATTTGGATAAAATTTGTTCAATCTTGTTTTTGAATAATATAATCCATGTAAAATTTTAAATTGAATTAGATTATGTCTTACATTAATCGAACATTTGTGAATATATATCAAGTACTTTTCCCATGTAACCTTTGCAATTTTTATCATTAGTTCCCGTTCCCACTCTTCTCTACGTACCTCTGTCGATGGTAGGTCTATATTTAAAATACTATTATATAAATATGATATTAATTTTTGTGAGTCAGCTTTAATATTCATTGCTTCTTCCAATAATTCAGGAGTTATTTTTTGATATCCTTGTATGTATTTTTTCAGGAAATCGCAAATCTGAAGATATTTAAAATATTGGTTGTTTTTCAATTTAAATTTTAATTGTAATTGTTGGAATGATAGTAGGTTTCCCATCACGTACATATCCCCGATCATTCTAATTCTGAGACTTTCCCATTGGTTATATGTTTTATCAATAAGGGATGGTTTAAATAAAGCGTTATTCGCAATTGGCATTAACAATGATACATTTCTTAATTTTAAAGATAATTTTATTTGTTTCCAAATTCTTATTGCACCATATATAATTGGGTTCTTCTTATATATTGTGTTGTTCAGTTTTTTCGGGGAGAAGAGGATCGTTCCTATATTACAAGGAAAACAATCCTCTTACACCATTTTTATCCATTCTGTCTGTTGGGTAGAACTATCCAGCCAATAAATTATATTCTTAATATGCACTGCCCAGTAATAATACATAAAATTCGGGAGTGAGAGTCCCCCAACATCTTTTGGTTTACATAAGTGTTTTTTTGTAATTCTATGTGATCTATAGTCCCAAATAAATTTAGTAATATTAGATTCTAATTTTTTTTTTTGGTATATATACCGGTATAGACTGAAATAGGTATAGTAATTCTGGTAGGAAGATCATTTTTATTGCATTTATTCTACCTAATAATGATAAAGGAAGTGTTTTCAAAAATTTAATCAGCGTATTAAGTTTATTTAATAAAGGTATAAAATTAGCATTGAATAATGCTTTATATTTTCTAGTAATCTGAATACCCAAGTATTTAAATTTTTCTGTTGCGATTTTAAAGGGAAACTTCAGTAATTGTGTAGGTTCTTGAGGTTTTAATGTCATGATTTCACTTTTATTCCAGTTTATTCTATACCCAGAAAAAGACCCGAATTCCTCTATTAAAGTTAATAAATTTGGTATGCTCGTTTGTGACTTTGTAATATATAAAAGTATATCGTCTGCATATAATTACATTTTATTCTTTGAGTCCCTAGTATTGTAGCCCTGAATATTCGGATGAATTATTATACTTTCTGCCAGAGGTTCTATCATAAGGGCAAATAGCAGGGGTGATAACGCACATCCCTGCCTATTACCCCTTGATAATTGAAATTTTTGGGATAACATGTTAGTTAAAATTCTTGCCATCGGTTTATCATACAATAATTTTACCCATGTAATAAAATTCTCTCCCATATTAAATGTTTGCAGTATTTTATATAAGTACAGCCACTCTACCTGGTCAAATGCTTTATCTGCGTCCAAAGAAATAATTGATATATCTTCTTCCTCTACTTTATGTGAGTACATTATATTAAACAGGTGTCTCAAATTATTAAATGAGTATCTTTTGGGTATAAATCCCGTTTGATCAGGGTTTATCAATTTACTAATATATTTGCTTAATCTTCTTGCTAAAATTTTCTGGTCTGTATTTAAAAATGATATAGCTCTACCTTCCACGTGAGTTTACCGTAGTCATAGTTACAGCTGTGTATATCCCACCGGATGCTAATGCTAGCATAGCCCTAGGCTACCTCCATAGCGCTATCGGCAAACAAGAGAACACCTACCCCAAAGCAGCCCATATCATAGCTGGTGATTTCAATCACGCAGACTTAAAATCAGTTCTCCCCAAGTTTGAACAACACATCAAATGTGCAACCAGGGGAGAAAATACATTAGACAAGGCCTACTCAAACATCAAGAAGGGGTTTAGAGCCCCACCACCACACTTAGGCCAGTCCGATCACCTATCCATTCACTTAGCACCAGCATACACCCCCCTCAGGAGAAAAGCTCAACCCACCACCAGGACTGTTAAAACTTGGCCTGAAGGAGCTTCCTCACAGCTACAGGAATGCTTTGAAAGGACAAACTGGGACATTTTTGGAAATCAGGACTTGGAGGAGTACACATCCACGGTACTCTTTTACATCCAGAACTGTGTTGACAACGTCACCGTCGACAAACTCATCCGGGTGTACCCCAACCAGAAGCTGTGGATGACAAAAGAGGTCCAAACTCTCCTCAAGGACCGCAACACCACCTTCAGGTCTGGCGACAGAGCCCTGTACAGCGCTGCTAGAGCCAACCTGAAGAAAGGCATCAGGGATGCCAAAGCGGCCCACAAGAGGAAGATAGAGGACCACTTTACAAACAACGATCCACGGCGGGTGTGGCGGGGCATCCAGCACATCACCAACTACAAGCCCAGCAACAGCACGATGGCCGACGGAGACGCCTCACTGGCAGTGGAGCTGAACTGCTTCTTTGCTCGCTTCGAGGCAGAACCAGAAGAGTTCGTCACCATTCTCCCAACAGCCCCTAACAACAACAACTACACCCTCACTGTGCAGGAGCATGAAGTGAGGCGGGTGCTCAGGGCGGTGAACCCGAGGAAGGCTGCCGGCCCGGATGGCGTGACAGGAAGGGTTCTGAAGGAATGTGCAGACCAACTCTCCGAGGTCTTCACGAAAATCTTCAACCTGTCCCTGTCCAAATCCATCATCCCACCGTGCCTGAAGTCTGCCACAATCATCCCACTACCAAAAAAGCCTGTTATCAGCGGCCTTAACGACTACCGACCGGTCGTTCTCACACCAGTCATCATGAAGTGTTTCGAGAGGCTGGTCCAGCAGCACATCAAAGCCAGCCTCCCGCCCACCTTCGATCCACACCAGTTTGCCTACAGAGCAAATAGGTCCACTGAGGATGCCATCGCCACTGCTCTTCACACTGCACTGACCCACCTCGAACACCAGGGGAGCTATGTGAGGATGCTTTTCATTGACTTTAGCTCCGCCTTCAATACCATCATCCCCAGCAGACTGGTCACCACACATGGATTTAGGACTCTCCCATCTGCCTGGATCAATGACTTTCTGTCTAACCGCCCCCGACGCAACTGTGGTTGGACGTATCACAGGAGGAGATGAGACGGCCTACAGGGAGGAAGTCCAAAGACTGGTAGCGTGGTGTTCAGACAACAACCTCATCCTAAACACCACAAAAACAAAGGAAATTATCATAGACTTCCGTTAGAACAGTGCAGCCCCCAAACCCCTATTCATCAATGGGGACTGTGTGGAAAGGGTCTCAGACTTCAGATTCCTGGGCACACAAATTACGGAGGATCTCTCCTGGACTACAAACACCACCACAGCAGTCAAGAAGGCCCAGCAGCAACTCTACTTTATGAGGATCCTCAGGAAAAACAACCTGGAGGAGAAGCTGCTGGTGTCCTTCTACCGCTGCTCCATCGAGAGTGTGCTGGCGTACTGTATAACCACATGGTATGCCAGCTGCTCTGCAGCGGACAGGAGAGCCCTTCAAAGGGTCATAAACACCGCACAAAAAATCACTGGCTGCCCACTGCCCTCCCTGAAGGACATCTTCAGCTCTCGCTGCCATGGCAGGGCAGGCAACATCCTGAAGGACCCTTCCCACCCTGGACACAACCTGTTCCACCTGCTGCCCTTTGGCAGATGGTACAGGTCTTTCAAAACTTGCACAAACAGACTCAGAGACAGCTTCTACCTCATAGCCATACGTGAACTTAACAATGCAAAATAAGAAATAACACTCACATTCAGCTGAATGGTTCTACCTCAGCTGCTATTGTTATTTATCTGTAATTTTTTTTATATGTATATATTTTTACCTTTTCTTATATATTTAAAATTGCTCTTGTGAATCGCACCGTGGGATTGACTTTTAAATTTTGTTGTACCATGTGCAATGACAATAAAGAGATTCATCCATTCATTCATATATGACCCCAGTTCTTCCAAATCTTTATCTTTTTGTGGAAAAAGCATAATAATTGATTATGCTAATGTTTCAGGTAGTTTGTTTTCTTTAAAAGCGTGGGAATATAAATTAAATAGGTAAGGGGTCGTTATCGAATGGAATTTTTTAATAAATTTAATTACTAAAACCATCTGGTCCTGGTGTCTTACCATTTTTCAACGATTTTATTGTTTCACCTATTTCTTCGATTGTAATTTGAGCTCCAAGTTCCTCTTGTTCCAAAAGGTCCAGTTTTGGAAGATTACAGTTATCTACATTTTTTTAAATTTTACTATCTTCTATTTTAGTTTTAGATGTGTATACATTTTGATAAAATTGAGCAAATCTATTATTAATATCTTTAGGTAGTATTAGTAATTCACCTTTCACTGATTTAATTTTAGTTATAGTATTTTCCTTTTCTTGTTTTTTCAAGTGGAGAGCTAAAGGCTTATGTGGTTTGTCACCAAACTCAAAATGTTCCTGTTTTGTAATTTGGAATAATCTTATTACTCTTGCCGATAAAATTCGATTGTTAACTTTCTGTAATATTATCTTATTGTATTTATCTGCCGTGGAATCTTTAGCATTATCCAACTCTAACTGTCTGATTTCTTGTTCTAACAACATTTGTTCTGCCTTTTTCTTTTTCTTTTGAAAAATTTGATATGAAATTATAATTCCACTAATAAATGCCTTAAAAGTTTCCCATAATAAAAAAAGGCAAAGTACCTGGTGTATCATTTGTATCAAAAAAAAGTTTCATTTGTTGTTTTAAATATTGATAGCCTTGTAACTCATTGTGTAGTAAACCTCCAAAAAGATTTTTTTACCCAGCATTCCCTCAAATTGTACTGAAAATGTCAACGGAGAGTGATCTGAAATACTACTAATGTGCTATGGTGGATTGATTGTATATGGCATTAATTTCATATCCACTAAAAAATAATCAATTCTTGAATAAGTTTTATGTACCGAAGCGTAAAATGAGTATTCCCTTCCAGCTGGATTAGCAGATCTCCATACATCTATTATATTAGTATTTTTTATATATGTATTTGGAAGTTCACTAGTCTTAGATTTTAAATTATTCCTCCTTTGTTTTGCTTATTTATTAGATATGAATCTAAAACACAGTTTAAGTCCCCCCCTATTATCACATTTTGGTAATTAAACTCTGATATTATATCTATAATTTTATCAAAAAATTGTGGGTTGTCAAAATTTGGAGCGTAAATATTTATCATAGTTAGTGGGGTTGCATAAATTTCTCCCGAAACTATAATATACCTTCCCTCTTTATCTGATATAGTATTCTTTAATTTAAAAGATATACCTTTTCAAATAAGAATGGCCGTACCTCTAGATTTAGAAATGAGGAGAAGTATGTTTGACCTATCCACTTCGCCTTTAATCTCATTTGTGTTTGTTGTTTCATGTGAGTTTCCTGCAAAAACATTATGTCGCTTTTCAAAGATTTTAGTTGAGCAAAAATTTTACCCCTCTTAATTGGTTCATTGGCACCCCTTATATTCCAACTACAGAATGTAATTCCTCCATTCTTTATTTGTCTATCGGCTTGCATTATAAATCAAGATAGTATTCATGAATCATATGGTGCAACCAAATACCTCAGAGTTCTGGGAGTTGGGTGGTCATCCCAAGTTTTGAGATTTATATTGCATCTCCTTCTTATATAGTGCCTTAAAAAAAGAAAGAAAAAATGTGATATACAATTGATTACAAAATAAATAAACAAATAAAAGTCTTGATTGTGCTTAAAAAAAAAGCGCTATTAAGGTATCTAACAAAAGATACCTTAAAGACGAATAGCCACCGATGGTGGAAACATTTATAGACTTCCGTTGATGTTGTTATACATTGAGCTCCACCCCCTTAGTAAAGCCTCATAAAAAGTTACAGACCGTTTCATATCTTGTCTTTTCTTACATGAATTTATCAAACCAGCACCAGTGAAAACCGAAAGAAATCAGGAAGAGACATAAGAAGTAAAAAACCAAAAATAAAACACAACATATACACAGTTATATAAGTATACTAGACCAATGGCAGACCCTGGGTCTGCTCTCCCAACGCAGCCGTTCCCTACCCATAGCCGTTCCCTACCCACAGCCCCCACGGGACAAGTGGTCCTCGAACTGAAGCCGTTGTTGAAAGGCCGAAATAAATGGCGTCTCTTGAGGTTGAAATGCGGGCGCCAGCAGCCGTTATGGTTGCTGGGCAGCAGGAGGCGACAAAATGAGTGAGTGGGGGGGTGAAGGATTTGATTAAAAACGTGTACTTAAAGGCGACGAAATGTAATGAGAAGTGGATACTTAGAAAGAAAAGCGAAATCTCCACCGAAATGGAAAAGATCTGGGAGATTGAGCGTCTGGATTCGGCGCGGCAGTGAATCAAAGGAAGCAAGTAAAAGGATCCATTCCGATTGGACATTTGCGAGCATTGGCCATTCCGATTGGACATCTGCGAGCATTGGCCATTCCGATTGGACATCTGCGAGTATTGGGCACGAATCAAAAGGCAGAAAGGCAGCCAGACGTCAGGAACAGAGTTTTATAGATATATAGATATGCCTTTCCAATTTGTCTAATCTTAATCTAATCTAAACTTTACCATAATTGACGATAAAATAAGCTGGAAATCACATATTAAACATGTAAAATTAAAATTGTCAAAAGTATCTCTGTATTATACAAAGCCAAGCAGGCTCTGGATTACAAATCACTCCGCATTCTTTATTGTTCATTAATTTTACCCTACTTAAATTATTGTGCAGAAGTCTGGGGCAATAACTATAAAAATTCGATACACTCATTAACCATGATGCAAAAAAGAGCAATTCGTATTATACATAATGCCAAGTATCTGGGTCATACGAATCCATTATTTATAGTCAAAATTATTAAAATTAGAAGATTTGGTTACATTCAAAACAGCTCAGATAATGTCTAGGGCCAAAAATAAAAATTTATCTGGAAACATTCAAAAATGATTTAACGAGCGTGTGGGGTGTTACAATTTAAGAGGAATATTTAATTTTAAGAAACAAAGAGTCCGTACGACTAGAAAAACCTTTTGTATTTCGGTTTGTGGAGTGGGAGTGTGGAACAAATTGAACGAGGAATTAAAGCAATGTACAAACATGAATCATTTTAAAATGATATATAAAAAAATAATTTTCAAGGGGTACCGGGATGGAGGGGATGGTTGACAAGTGGGGGTTAATGTTCATCTATTGCTTTACAATTGTTTACTTATGTTTGGTTACTTCATATATGAAGTTTGTATGTGTATAATAGTTGTATGTATATATATATATATGTCTGTAGGTATTATGGGAAATTGCCTGGGGTAGTATTATTATTATTAATTAATTGATTTTTAAATATGGTAGAAGTGTTGGGGAAAAGGGGTGAGATTTAATAAGTTATTTTCTTCTCACTCCTTTTCGAGCTTGTACAGACACAGAGTTGGACATTGGAAATTTGCTTTTTGTTCTTTTCATTACTTGTAAATATTGATTGTAATGTCCAATTGTTTGATAATTTCGATTTTGTTACTATTAATGTCTTTAATGTCTTTACTTGTTCGGAATAAATAAAATAAACAAATAAATAAATAAATAAATACATAAATGTATCCATATATTCTTACATAATATCCCATTCTCTAACTACTATACAAGCAGGTGCCAAGGGGTTAAACAAAACCTCACTTCTGGATCTTTTCCATGTTTATGTTGTGCCTAATTCCTTCCCACACACAAAAAAAGGGGTAGGTTAGTAATATTATAAACATTTTAGTTAGTTAGTATATATCATTTTTAGTATATACTAGACCAAATGCAGACCCGTCGGGTCTGTTTCCCCAGCAGCGTTTGCGGGGGGGGGGGGGGAGGGGGAGGGGGGGGCTGTGGCATCACACTCAAATTACCACCCCCCCAAACTCACAGGTGGGGGGGAGGGGGGGGGGGGTGAAAGAGAAGAGGGAGGGGAGGGGAGAGGAGGAGGAGGAAACGGGACAGATTTGGGAGGGAAAGGAGAGCGGGGTAAGGGGTGAGAGAGGGGGGATGGGGAGAGAGATGTGGGGGAGGGGGAGATGGGGAGGGGAAGGGGGAAGAGGGAGGGAGGGGGAGGGGGGTGGGGGGGAGAGAAGGGGAAAGAGTGGGGAGGGAGAGTGGAGGGGGAAGGGGGAGACGTGGAAGAGTGGGGAAGGAGGAGGAGAGGGGTAGGAGGAGTGATGGAAGAGGGACAGAGGGGTAGGAGGAAGGCGGCGGGTGGAGAGAGGGAAGGGGGGTGGGGTAGAGAGAGAGAGGGATGGGTGGGAGAGGGAGAGGAGTGAGGAGAGGGAAACATAGAAATTAAGTGCAGTAGTAGGCCATTCGGCCCTTCGAGCCTGCACCGCCATTCAATATGATCATGGCTGATCATCCAACTCAGTATCCTGTACCTGCCTTCTCTCCTTACCCCCTGATCCCTTTAGCCACAAGGGCCACATCTAACTCCCTCTTAAATATAGCCATTGAACTGGCCTCAACTACCTTCTGTGGCAGAGAATTCCACAGATTCACCACTCTCTGTGTGAAAAATGTTTTTCTCATCTCTGTCCTAAAGGATTTCCCCCTTATCTTTAAACTGTGACCCCTTGTTCTGGACTTCACCAACATCTGGAACAATCTTCCTGCATCTAGCCTGTCCAACCCCTTAAGAATTTTGTACATTTCTATAAGATCTGCCCTCAATCTTCTAAATTCTAGCGAGTACAAGCCGAGTCTATCTAGTCTTTCTTCATATGAAAGTCCTGACATCCCAGGAATTAGTCTGGTGAACCTTCTCTGTACTCCCTCTATGGCAACAATGTATTTGATCATTGGGCATTGTGACATCACATGATGGAACGTTCACCAGGGGCTGGGGCTGGTGCTGCTTCTATGGGTGAGAAGCCAGTTTATTTTTGAAATATTGGGGAGGGGGGGGGGGGGGGGGGGGGGGGGGGGGGGGGGGTGGGGGGTGGGGGGAGGATTTGATTAAAAACGTGTACTTAAACACGACGAAATGTAATGAGGAGCGGATACTTAGAAAGATAAGTGAAATCTCTACCGAAATGGAAAAGATGTCGTCGATTCTGCGTCTGGTTTCGGAGTTGCAGTGAATCAAAGGAAGAAATGCAGCCGGCAGCCGTACATGTAAATGGATCCATTCCGATTGGACATCTGCGAGCATTGGGCATTGTGATTGGACATCTGCGAGCATTGGGCATTGTGACATCACACGATGGAAACGAATCAAAAGGCAGAAAGGCAGCCGGACGGCAGCCGGTCGGATGGCTCGAGAGTTTTATATATTAATAGATAGATATTGATATTTCACAAATAGTTAATGTTGTTAAATTTGTTAAAATCATTGGTTATTTGTAATTAAAGTATAATGATTAGAGATCTTCTTAAATTAGCAGTTTTTATATTCCAATTAGTATTATCTCGTTCCATGTCCATTATAAATTCCCTCGTTAATTTTGTCTCCTCAACGTCCCTTGTTTATCTTTGAGCGTTTCGTTCAAGGTGAAACATGGCCAGCACTCTCAAAAACACATTCCAGACAGATAGGCTTGGTAACTGTCTGGAAAGCTCTGCCATCTTAACCAGTTCAAAACTTTATCATAAGAATTAAAAAGTTCAACCTTATTCCTTGTCGACAGCTTCCCCCGATGTTTTCTTTACGATATCCTCTGCACCCTTAAAAGCTTTTTCGGGATCTGTAAATGAGCGTTCAGTGCCGTTATAAGAAATCTTCCTTCTGCCTGGAAAATATACCCCATATCTCACACAGGGGACGCCCGTCAGGGTGTGTCTTGGCTGTGTGAACAATTTCCTTCTCCGGATGACCTCCGGTGGGTAATCATGGAAAATCCGAATATTATCCCCACGGTATGTCAGATTCTTCCCATGGGTAATCTTTCTCAATATAAATTCCACTGAAGTGATATCACGGAATTTCACAATTATCTGTCTTGAAGAATTTGTCCCTCTTGCAACATGCCCAACTCGGTGAGCGACATCTATTCTTGGTTCTTCCGACAGTTCAAAAACTTCTTTGAGTAAATCAGTAACGAAAGTACATGCTTGAGATTCATGTCCCTCTCGTCCTTCTTCCACTCCAAGAATTCTCAAATTATGTCTTCTAGATCTTGCTTCCAGGTCCAGACATTTGTCAGTCATTCTGACAAGTTTTTCCTCTTCAGTTTTCTGTCATTTTTTCAAACTCTTTATTTCCGTGACCATCTCTTTTATCTCATTCTCCATCTCTTCCATTATCTCATCCAGTTTTCCTATATCATTCTTCACATCTTTAAATTTCTTGTTATAGTCATTTTCAATTCTAACACACTCTGACTTTATTTTTTTTTAAATCAAATTCCTTATATTGCTTCTTCAGCTCCTTTAACTCACTGCAAGTATTGTCAATTTTTTGAGATATTCTCTCCATATTAGTCTCCATCCTCTGTTTATTACTCTCCATATTAGACTCCATACTGCATCTTTTCTAGTGTAATATTGAGTGTAGCAGTAATCTCTAAAAGCATTTGCTTTACCTCCTTCTCCTTCTCCTTCTTGTCTCCTTTTGTAGCCATTTCAAACAGAGATCCTTGGTTGTAAGATTCTTCTTCTTCAGAGCCTTCTTCTGTCGTTTGCAGAGTATCCAAAACTTCTTCAAGCTGGAGAGTTATGGTGTTCTTTTTAGGAGCTTGTGAGCTTTTTTCTCTGCTCATTTAAAACTCCCGATCTTTGACGTTAAACTCCCGATTTTTGCATCGCCTTCTGATGACGTCACCCTTACGCGACGCCAAGCAGCTCCGGTGAGTTTTTTAAAATTGGTACTGGTTTAGAAATGGCTTTTTAGCGATTTTTTGCGGGAGAGGAGCTCAATGCTGCGCCTTAGTGCTCCATGGCACCACCGGAAGTCAAACGTCAATTAAGTTGAGAACAATTCACCGGATACTATAGTATACCTGCCTTCCTGGTCAACTATTGTGGACTTATGTTTAAACGGAATACCTTTACGGATTAATATTGCAGTTCCTCTGGCTTTAGAATAGAATGTAGAGTAATATAACTGTCCAATCCATCTACCGCTCAGCCTGTTATGTGCTTCGTTCTTGAGGTGAGTCTCCTGAAGGAATATTATATTAGTATTACGAGATTTTAAGTGGGCTAGTACTTTACCCCTTTTTATTGGTTCATTAGTACCCCTGACGTTTCAACTACAGAACGTGATTCCTTCCCCCCCCTGTTTTTCTAGCTACAACACCTTGCATATCAAAAATTATATGGTCTCTGCTGAGTTAAGGAATAACAGTCTTAATGCAACTATTCATGTTTGCAACCAATGTTCACAATAATCAATGTTTTAAACGTGTTTGAATCTGCAATCAACCGGGCTAATGAAAAACATTTAATTTCACTTATGCCTTGCAAATGATTGAAAGACTTTGGGTAATTAGTCAAGTAACTTCCCACAGGATAATCAAAACTGACCAGTTCTTACAGTTAACATAAAAACATAGAAAATAGGTGCAGGAGTGGTCCATTCAGCCCTTCGAGCGTGCACCGCCATTCAATATGATCATGGCTGATCATCCAACTCAGTATCCCATCCCTGCCTTCTCTCCATACCCCCTGATCCCTTTAGCCACAAGGGCCACATCTAACTCCCTCTTAAATATAGCCAATGAACTGGCCTCAAATACCTTCTGTGGCAGAGAATTCCACAGATTCACCACTCTCTGTGTAAAGAATTATTTTCTCTCTCCGTCCTAAAAGACTTCCCTCTTATCCTAAAACTGTGACCCCTAGTTCTGGACTTGCCCAACATCGGGAACAATCTTCCTGCATCTAGCCTGTCCAACCCATTAAGAATTTTGTAAGTTTCTATAAGATCCCCCCTCAATCTTCTAAATTCTAGTGTGAACAAGCCGAGTCTATCCAGTCTTTCATCGTATGAAAGTCCTGCCATCCCAGGAAACAGTCTGGTGAACCTTCTCTGTACTCCCTCTATGGCAAGAATGTCTTTCCTCAGATTAGGAGACCAAATGTGTATGCAATACTCCAGGTGTGGTCTCACCACGACCCTGTACAACTGCAGTGGAACCTCCCTGCTCCTATACTCAAATCCTTTTGCTATGAATGCTAACATACCATTTGCTTTCTTCATTGCCTGTTGCACCTGCATGCCTACTTTCAATGACTGGTGTACCATGACACCCAGGTCTTGTTGCATCTCCCCTTTTCCTAATCGGCCACCATTCAGATAACAGTCTACTTTCCTGTTTTTGCCATCAAAATGGATAGCCTCACATTTATCCACGTTATACAGCATCTGCCATGCATTTGCCCACTCACCCAACCTATCCAAGTCACCTTGCAGCCTCCTAGCATCCTCCTCACAGCTAACACTGCCCCCAGCTTCGGGTCATCCGCAAACTTGGAGATGTTGCATTCAATTCCCTCATCCAGATCATTAATATATATTGTATTTAGCTGGGGTCCCAGCACTGAGCCTTGCGGTACCCCACTAGTCACTGCCTGCCATTGTGAAAAGGACCCGTTTATTCCTACTCTTTGCTTCCTGTCTGCCAGCCAGTTCTCTATCCACATCAACACTGAACCCCCAATACTGTGTGCTTTAAGTTTGCTTACTAATCTCTTATGTGGGACCTTGTCGAAAGCCTTCTGATAGTCCAGATATAACACATCCACTGGTTCTCCCTTATCCATTCTACAAGTTACATCCTTGAAAAATTCTATACGATTCTTCAGACATGATTTACCTTTCATAAATCCATGCTGACTTTGTCCAATGAATTCACCACTTTCCAAATGTGCTGCTATCCCATCTTTAATAACTGACTCCAGAATTTGCCCCACCACCGATGTTAGACTGGTCTGTAACTCCCCGTTTTCTCTCTGGTCTGTAATTCCCCGTTTTCTCTCTCCCTCCCTTTTTAAAAAGTGGGGTTACATTAGCTACCCTCCGGTCCTCAGGAACTATGCCAGTATCTAAAGAGTTTTGAAAAATGATCATTAATGCATCCACTATTTCTGCGGCTACTTCCTTAAGTACTGGGGGATGCAACTTATCTGGCCCTGGGGATTTATCGGCCTTTAATCCATTCAATTTACCTAACACCACTTGCCGGCTAACTTGGATTTAACTCAGTTCCTCCATCTTATTTAACTCCTGGTCCCTTGCTATTTCCGGCAGATTATTTATGTCTTCCTTAGTGAAGACAGAACCAAAGTAGTTATTCAATTGGTCTGCCATGTCCTTGTTCCCCATGATCAATTTGCCTGTTTCTGACTGCAAGGGACCTACATTTGTTTTACGAATCTTTTCTTCTTTACATATCTATAAAAACTTTTGCAGTCAGTTTTTATGTTCCCTGCCAGTTTTCTTTCATAATTTATTTTCCCTTTCCTAATTAAGCCTTTTGTCCTCCTCTGCTGGACTCTGAATTTCTCCCAATCCTCTGGTTGGCTGCTTTTTCTGGCTAATTTGTACGCTTCATCTTTTGTTTTGATACTATCCCCGATTTCCCTTGTTATCCACGGATGCACTACGTTCCCTGGTTTATTATAACAAATGTAAAGCACTTTGGCCAACAAAAGTTGTTTTTTAAGTGTGCTATATAAATAAATGTGACTTGACTTGACTTATTCTTTTGCCAAACTGGGATGAACAATTGTCGTAGTTCATCCATGCAGTTTTAAAATGCCTTCCATTGTATATCCACTGTCAACCCTTTAAGAATCATTTGCCAGTCTATCTTGGCCAATTCTCGTCTCATACCCTCAAAGTCACCTTTCTTTAAGTTCAGGACCCTTGTTTCTGAATTAACAATGTCACTCTCCATCCTAATGAATAACTCAACCATATTATGGTCACTCTTGCCTAAGGGGCCACGCACAACAATGCTTCTAACTAACCCTTCCTCATTACTCAATACCCAGTCTAGAATAGCCTGCTCTCTCGTTGGTTCCTCTACATGTTGATTTAGAAAACTATCCCGCATACATTCCAAGAAATCCTCTTCCTCCGCACCCCTGCCAATTTGATTCACCCAATCTATATGTAGATAGTAGATTTCAGTTATATTTACAGTGAGGGAGGGAAGGAGGGAGCAGCACATTAGGATTCTTTGGGTGATATTTCCTCAATGAGATTGCAATGATAAAAACAAAAAATGATTGTAGTCACAAAGACTGCATGATACTACTAGGTACACTGGCAAGTGGTGCATCCAGATGGATCTATGAGGAAATAAGCTTGGTAGAGACTTGCATATATGAAATATTCATCTCACCACCATCTCTTTCTGCCCTGAGATAAAGTGAAACCAATGCTTCTACAGGGACAGGCATAAATTGAGGTCTAAAGGGTATGTACTGCAGCTGGTTGTGTTGATGTGCAGTTCAGAATTTCAGAATAGTTTCCATGACATATCATGTTAGGTCATGGATCTTGCAATATTGCTCCCAGTTGCAGGATCATTAACTCAGATTGAACAATTCTGTTGCTGTCTCCTGCCATTTCCTCTTCAGTCCAAACCTGAGTGTGTTCCAAGAACCTGTAGCGAAGAGGAACAGGCACCTACTTTCCACCTCATTGACAAAATGCAGAGGTTGTTATCATTGAAATATGGCTACAATCGGGTTGTTCCCTTCCATCTATATTTCTCTATCAGTCCTGTTAGCTGGTAATTGCAGCATGCACAATTCCAGCAATCAATGGGATTACTGTAGATTGCCGTTAGGGTTAGAGCCTGACATCCATTAAGGTAGAAATAAGGTGGTAGTTGTCCATATACATAGTGCTATTTGCTAACACCAGGCCTAGTTAAGGCAGCATTAGACATTCTAATTATACAGAGACCGTGATTGAATCTTGTATACATAGGGTGGTGGTTGAGGCAAATGGAATAGTGGCGTTTCAGAGGCTTTTGGATGTGCTGTTAATGGAGGGGTATTGATCATGTGTTGGCAGATGAGATTAGTTTGTCTTGGCATTATGTTCAGCATTGACATTGCGGGCTGAAGGCCTGTTCCCATGCTGTACTTTTCTATGTTCTATGTTCTAATTTGCACTGGCATGAACAGACATGGGCTAGCCTTGTTATGTAGGATTTGTACTCTCATTTGTCAGCAATTTAATTTCTAAGCAAATATTACTGGAAAGGTTGTAGTCTTTTAAATGTAAAATATAATTTTACTTCAGTGGTGGGCAAATTAATGGAAAAGATACTTAGAGATAATATATATAAGCATCTGGATAAACAAGGTCTGATTAGGAACAGTCAACATGGATTTGTGCCTGGAAGGTCATGTTTGACTAATCTTCTTGAATTTTTTGAAGAGGTTACAAGGGAAATTGACAAGGGTAAAGCAGTGGATGTTGTCTATATGGACTTTAGTAAGGCCTTTGACAAGGTTCCTCATGGAAGGTTGGTTAAGAAGGTTCAACTCTTGGGTATAAATGCAGGAATAGCAAGATGGATTCAACAGTAGCTGAATGGGAGAAGCCAGAGGGTAATGGTGGATGGCTGTTTATCGGGTTGGAGGCAGGTGACTAGTGGGATGCCTCAGGGATCTGTGTTGGGTCCTTTGTTGTTTGTCATGTACATCAATGATCTGGATGAAGGTGTGGTAAATTGGATTAGTAAGTATGCAGATGATACCAAGATAGTGGGTGTTGTGGATAATGAAGAGGATTTCCAAAGTCTACAGAGTGATTTAGGCCATTTGGGAAAATGGGCTGAAAGATGGCAGATGGAGTTTAATGCTGATAAATGTGAGGTGCTACACCTTGGCAGGACAAATCAAAATAGGACGTACATGGTAAATGGTAGGGAATTGAAGAATACAGTTGAACAGAAGGATCTGGGAATAACCATGCATAGTTCCTTGAAGGTGGAATCTCATATAGGTAGGGTGGTAAAGAAAGCTTTTGGTATGCTAGCCTTTATAAATCAGAGCATTGAGTATAGAAGCTGGGATGTAATGTTAAAATTGTACAAGGCATTGGAGAGACCAAATCTGGTGTATGGTGTACAATTTTGGTCGCCCAATTATAGGAAGGATGTCAACAAAATAGAGAGAGTACAGAGAGATTTACTAGAATGTTGCCTGGGTTTCAACAACTAAGTTACAGAGAAAGGTTGAATAAGTTAGGTCTTTATTCTCTGGAGCGCAGAAGGTTAAGGGGGGACTTGATAGAGGTCTTTAAAATGATGAGAGGGATAGACAGAGTTGATGTGGACAAGCTTTTCCCTTTGAGAATAGGGAAGATTCAAACAAGAGAACATGACTTCAGAATTAAGGGACAGAAGTTTAGGGGTAACATGAGGGGGAACTTCTTTACTCAGAGAGTGGTAATGGTGTGGAATGAGCTTCCAGTGGAAGTAGTGGAGGCAGGTTCGTTGGTACCATTTAAAAATAAATTGGATAGGCATATGGATGAGAAGGGAATGGAGGGTTATGGTATGAGTGCAGGCAGGTTCGACTAAGGGAAAAAAAAGTTGTTCGGCACGGACTTGTAGGGCCGAGATGGCCTGTTTCCGTGCTGTAATTGTTATATGGTTATATGGTTATAATTCAGTTATTGAATAGCTAATTGGAGCTGAGGAACATCCAGGCAGTGCATCACATTTTTAACGCTCATTTTTTGACAAAGATGATTGTTTACAGCAGGACTTGAACCTAAACTAAATAATATTGGTATGTGAATGAAACAATTGTATAACTTGTACCCCATTCCACTATTTCACATTCATTATACAAAACCTACCATTTATTTATTTAGGACCAGGAGAGCCCAGAAATAAATCAACTGATTTGGATTCACGTCAAGTAATTGTTGGATAAAAATAATGTAATTTTATGTGACTTCAGGAAGAATTAGGCTAAGCTAATTTATTGGAACAAAACTTCAGTGTGAGGTTCTGACAAAGGGTCACAGTGAAAGATTAATCTACCTTTTCCTCATTAACATGCAGATCAGTTTACTTGAATTTCAAACTATTTTCTGACTATAAAATATTAAAGAATGAACTACTGTTGGTAATAAGAATGGATGAACAGTTAATATATTCATTATATTTTCTGCGCTATTTTACCTTTAACATTCACCTATTTAAAAGTCAATACATTGACAAATCCATTCAAAGACATGGATTTGTCATCTGCATCTTATATTATTATATTTTAAAATGTAATAATATATGATATTAAAATGGCATTAAGAAAGATCGACAAACAAATAATGCAGAAGAAATGTGAGCAGAATATGGTAGAAAATGGATTGACTAATTCCCTTCTGGCTGGGTCTTGAAATCATTCACAATTTTATTCACTTTTATTGAAAGTCTTCACTTTGCTCCATGTACGTTAACTGTTCCAATATGGATAATTTAGGCTCTCCATTAGATTGATGCAGCTGAAACAGCATGTAAATAAATTGAAAGTACTTCCCCACCATGGGAATAAAGACGTGATGTGATGTGGCCATTAACAACTACCTGCATCACATTATGGAAACAATGTGTTCCAAAGTCTTCAATACAGGAATATTAATTTATTTGTTTTTCTAAACTGAGTCATAATGCAAACAACTTCTTACTTTTTAAAAATGTCCAAGTACTGATAATTCTACTAATGTAACGGTATGAATGCTCAGACTCAAATAAAAAATTATTGCCTTGGGATAGATGTCATGTTACAAAAAGCATTGCAAACAATATTGAATAAGATACATTTTCAGACATATAGCATGATAGACTTCAAAAGCTGTATTGATATTAATTAATATGTTTGAGTAAGTTTATTTGACTATTGGGGATTGGAAAAGAATAATCACATATTTCAACTATTCTCAGAAGCCATCAGTTGTTTAAAAATACCTTTTGGCTCAAAAACAAAGAATAGGAAGACTATTTGATTGATAAATTCAATCACTCTCTGACATCTGATTAGTTCTGAAAAGTTGAAATTCTTTGCTTGAGTTAATATAACTGATTCTAACATGATTTATTTTTTTCTTTTCTATTAATCTGAATAGTTGGAACTGACAAGCTCAGCCTTGAGGAATGTTGTTTATCTCTTATGATAAGCAGACAAACTCACATGCGGGTTGAAATTGAGTCATAGAGCTATAGATCATGAAAGCAAGTTGTCCGGCCAAACTCATCCTGGTTGATCAAGTTGCTTATCTAATCCTACTTGCCTGTACATGAGAGAAAATGGCACTCCTTTTCATTCAAATCATCCATACTCAAATCTTTCCTATTTGTGTACTGGATCTAAGTATTTTTACATGTTGCAATTGTTCCTGCCTTTACATCTTTTTCTGGTAGTGTGTTTCATATACCCATTGGGGTGGGAGATTGCAACCTTCACGTGGTCCACCCTATTTCGACTAATGCAATCAACCCGACGTGCACATACAAGATCACATAGAACAAGTTGACCTACAACTTTAGGCTGTGCACACCATACACAAGAAGATATACCCATTTTTTTGTTTGGAAAAAAATGTCCCTCATTTCCTTTTAATTCTTTCCCTGTATTTGTAAACACTGTTTTCAGGCTCCCCTAACCTGTCTATGGGTATTCACCTTATCTATACTTCTCGTGATGCAGGCCCGTACGAAGCTTTTCAAAAATGGGGGTGGCATGACAGGATTACAAAATTTTACATTAAATAATGTGCGCGCAGTGCACATCATGATGCAAAACATGAAATCCCTCGTGGCCGGGGTACAGGGCCCGCTGAAGGGCCCTGGAAGCTGGGGTTTTAGATGCTCTCTGGTGCATTCTGAGCCTTATTTTGAAGCATTTTTGCAACTAATTTATGACCAATATTTCAGAAATAATTTTGGTTGAGTCAAGAGTAATGAGTGGGTGGAATGGGATGATTGGGTTTACATTGTCGTTTACATTTAAAAAAATCAAGAATTGAAGCTGTCCTTGTTTTAATAATCGTTGGACTGTTGTAAAATGTTACGTAAAATGTTATAAAACAAAAACTGCAAATAAAATACTGTAAGTTTCCGTAGTAAAGAAAACCTTTTTTTAGAAAATGTTTGGTGTGTTGATTTGATTGCCTGTTACTGTTCGACTGTGTTAGTGTGGGCAGTGCACCTTTAATGGTCCTCCTGACCTAACAACTTCACATCTCATCAATTTCAACATGGAATAGTGATGTGAATATATTTAGTTCAATTTCCATCATGAAAATTGAACTCAAACTAAATGGTGCATTTACATTACTATGATCGCTTTCAAACTAACCTATTTTACTGTCATACTATTATAACAAATCTAGTTCCATGATGACTCATAAACAAGATCATAAATCATATTTTGAATTCTCAAATACAATGAGATTGTGAATAATTGCAGAGCTGCCAAGTTTCACCGAGCATTTCCGTATTTTGATGGCTGAAATTCAGTATTTTGTTGGGGAAATTGGATTTTCTCATGTAAATGCAATAGAACATGCTAGACAGAAACTGGATTTTTAAAAATTAATATTTTGCATGCAACCTCATGTATTATCAAATATCAGTATGGAATACTGAAAATCACTACTACTGAATTGTGAAAACATTTTTGAAATGTGAATTTATAATTCTTGATTTTGATTCAATCATATTACTAATAAAAGTCTGATCTTGTGTTTAACCATATAACAATTACAGCATGGAAACAGGCCATCTTGGCCCTACAAGTCCATGCCGAACACATTTTTTTTTCCCCTTAGTCCCACCTGCCTGCACTCGTACCATAACCCTCCATTCCCTTCTCATCCATATGCCTATCCAATTTATTTTTAAATGATACCAATGAACCTGCCTCCACCACTTCCACTGGGAGCTCATTCCACACCGCCACCACTCTCTGCGTAAAGAAGTTCCCCCTCATATTACCCCTAAACTTCTGTCCCTTAATTCTGAAGTCATGTCCTCTTGTTTGAATCTTCCCTATTCTCAAAGGGAAAAGCTTGTCCACATCAACTCTGTCTATTCCTCTCATCATTTTAAAGACATCTATCAGGTCCCCCCTTAACCTTCTGCGCTCCAGAGAATAAAGACCTAACTTATTCAACCTATCTCTGTAACTTAGTTGTTGAAACCCAGGCAACATTCTAGTAAATCTCCTCTGTACTCTCTCTATTTTGCTGACATCCTTCCTATAATTTGGCGACCAAAATTGTACACCATACTCCAGATTTGGTCTCACCAATACCTTGTACAATTTTAACATTACATCCCAGCTTCTATACTCAATGCTCTGATTTATAAAGGCTAGCATACCAAAAGCTTTCTTTACCACCTATATGAGATTCCACCTTCAAGGAACTATGCACGGTTATACCCAGATCCCTCTGTTCAACTGTATTCTTCAATTCCCTACCATTTACCATGTACGTCCTATTTTGATTTGTCCTGCCAAGGTTTAGCACCTCACATTTATCAGCATTAAAACTCCATCTGCCATCTTTCAGCCCATTTTTCCAAATGGCCTAAATCACTCTGTAGACTTTGGAAATCCTCTTCATTATCCACAACACCCCCTATCTTGGTATCGACCTATGTTTGTGTGTGTTTGTTCGTGTGTGTGTTTATAATCACATCTTCTTGAAAAACGATGCGCTAATGGTAACATTTTAAAATATTCCAGTAGAGATTTTCCCCTGGAGTTCAAAATCGCCTTATCTGAAAATGTCATGCTTTATTTCTCGAGTTATTAATGAAAATCTTAAAAAACTTGACAACTTTGAAGTCTGCACCGTCTTGCGCACACTGCGAGTGTCATCAACTCCCCACCCCTCCCTCCTCCTTTGGGTGATGCCCGCTCCCTGCTGCCCACTGCTCCTCCACCCTCCTCTCCCCCTCCTATTCCCTCCCCTCCTCATCCCTCCTCTCCCCTCCCCTCCTCTCACCCCCATCTTCACCCCCCTCTCTCCCACCCCCGTCATCATGCCAGCAGCATCCCATGGTGCACATGTAACCATGCCAGCAGTGCCCCGAGAAGCAGCAGCAAGTTGCCCCAAGGAGCCATTCAAGCGGCGGGTTGGTGAAGGCAGATTGCGGCGCTCGCACTCCGACTTCATCTGCCGCATCTCCCAAGCCTGCTTGGGCTTGGACAGTTTCTTTCTAGTCCGAGATCATCGTGAACCTGGCCGGGGAGAAGTTTGCCACTGATGCCGTCTTCGAAAGCCTTGCCCTCTAGTTTTGCAGCATGAGCTGCCCAGACTCGGAGAGCGAGCAGCGATAGCGGCAATGAGCCGCACCGGGGGAAGAACAAGCCTCTGCCCTCTCGCCAGGGTCATCCAGTGGCTATAAGGCTGCAAGAAGGCCAAAGAGCCCTAAGACAAGCCTCCCTCTCTCCTGGTGTAGAATTTTTTTTAAATTGCACCCCAATTTTTTAATTTAATTTTTCACTCGGTTTTTTTCTTTTACTCTGGGAAAAACGGGGGGGGGGGGGGGGGGGTTGCAACCCCCCCCCAATGCCCCCCCCCCCACCCTCCCCCCCCCTTTGGACGGCAATGTGATGTACATAAGGTCATTCTTCAGACTCCTGCACTCCAGGGAAGAAATGTCCAAGCCACGCTTTTGCATTCAAACCGTACATACTCAGTAACATCCTTGTAAATCTTTTTTTTTGCACCCTTTCCAGTTGAATGCCATTCTTCCTATAGCAGGGCGACCAGAACATTACACTCTAAATGTGGTCTGACCAACATTTTGAACAACTATCTCAACTCCTGTGCGTGATTCCCCGACCATTGAAAGCAAGCATCCAAATGCCTTATATACCACCCGGTCTACCTATGTTGCACTTTCAGGTACCCACACGCCTAGGTCTCTCGTGTTTGGTTCTGACAACTGACACAGCCCAGTTCTTACATCCTGACTATTAAATACGAACTCTGCTCATATATGTGATATTAGTAGCTGTGCCAATTGGAAGTATTTTTCAGAGATATCAACATTTCATTATGGGAAGCTGGTGCAAAAATCTGCTTCTATTTCACAAAGGCTGCAAGGAATAGCCTGAACTACAAACTGGTGGAACTTCCATCAGAGGTGGGTATGTTATTGGAGAAGATTTTGAGAGACAGGATCTATATGGATTTGTAAAGACAATGAATGATTAAGTAGCCAGCATGGCTTTGTGCGTGGGAAATTGTGTCTCACCAATTTGATTGGAACACACTCTACAGGACCCTACTATTTGCTTTGCAAGTCTCTCCTCAGTTTATCTTACCAAAATGCAATACTTTACATTTATCTGAATTATTCCAGATGATCAAGAACATAATCTTCTTCACTGTCCACTATACCACAAATTTGAATGTCTCCACAAACTTATGCTATATTCACATCTAAATTATTAATATGAAGAACAAACAACCATGGACACGATACCAATCTCTGTCACACACCATTTGTTACATGCCTTCAGTAGGGACATATCTTCAAGATGGCGGCAGTAGTGGGTGGAAGGAAAGATCAATGCCAATGAGCTGGCTGGAGGCTTCTGCACCTTCGGAAGTTCTAGGGTTGGCTGCAGGAGGTGGCTTGCAGCACAGAGACTGAGTGACGTCCGTCAGAGGCGAAGGACCGCATGTTCACGGGCTAATGTCAAAGAGGCGTCAGAGTGGTCAAGTTAGTGGAGTGGGCTGCTGGAAGCTTTGAAATAACCTTGGGCTCAGTGAGATTGGGAGCTGCTCCAAGTAACTGAGTGTGAAAACAGACACAGCAATGGAACAGTGGTAGAGGACATCACCTGTCCAGACTGACCCCTGTAACTCTGACCCAGAGCTGCCAGCAGGACAACAGGTCTTTATAGCCAAGTTTAGAGTAAGATTTTATTTTTAATTTTCAGACTTTAAGGGTACAAGAAAGCACCTAAAATGTACTGTTGTGTACTGACTTAGTGTGGTCTACTATCTTACTCTCTTATGCTTAGTTTGATTGTGCCTAATGTATAGTGGGAATGTCACTGAATCGCACACAAAAAAATAATTTTATTGTATTTAGGTACATGTAACAATAAAGTACCATTGAATCATTGAACCAGTCAGAAAATCAAACCTCTACTACAACCCTCTGCATCTGACCACCAAGCCAATTACGTAACTAATTGGCTAGCTCATCTGGATCCCATGTAAACTATACTTCCCCATCAGCCTACTAGGCAGGACCTTGTCAAAGACTTTGTTGAAGTCCATCCAACTACTAATGCACTACCCTCATCAATCATCTTGGTCACTTCTTCAAAAACCTCAATTGCATTGGCGATCAGAGTTTATATTTAAAAAGTCAGGATGCAGCAGCTCTGTTGTTTCAGTCATCAGTAGAACCAAACATGACCAAGTTCAGGGCTATTTCCTTGAAATATTAATTGAAATGATTCGTAACAAAAAACTAAAGAGCCAAGTTATTCAGAAAGAAGAGAATGTTATCTCACAGTTTTCAGTCTTCCCTGAATAGAACCTGATCTTGGCTGGAATTTTATTGTGACCACGTTACATTGGTCATTATTAGTAGAGTTACAAGAGGCATAGCAGAGAGGGATAAAAAATAATTGTGGATATAGAACTACATATTTATGTTTTCGGGTTGAAAAAAACGCATTGTTATCTGACATTGCAAAAGAACTGTACTAGGTGGAAACACAAGAAAACAATCTGATAAACCTGAAACTCCTTAGGTCAAGCAGGTCAAAGAGCCTGTTTCCATACTGATTATAAGACTGTGCTCTAAAAGAGGTTGTTAATAAAATGTGAAAGGATGGTCAGTCTGGAGTGGAGCAAATGGGTATAGCAGAACCTTTATCAAATATTTCAAATATTGTGATTTCTTCGAATCTGAAATGAAAATGTTGCAGGTAATGAATCCTTATGTATAAAACTCTGATCTTGGATGTGTATTTATTAATTTATTTGTTCGTGTATGATCACATCTTCTAAAAAAAAAAATGATGTAACTGTAAAATGTTTATATATTTCGATATAGATTTATCTCATGGAGTCCAAAATTGCCTTATCTGAAAAATTAATGTATTATTTCTCGAGTTATTAAACAATATGTTCAAAAATCTAAAATAACTTAGAAAATAAAACCGGCTGGCTTTGGATGATGACGTGCGGATGTCACAATGGCACGCTGTGTTGTGAGTGATGTTGCCCGGCCGCCCGCTGCCCGGAGTCGCCCGCCACCCATGGCAGCCTACCCCGCTCCCCTTCACTTCTACCCCTCCCCTCCTCCTCTCCCCCCTCCTACTCTCTCCTCCCCCTCCTCCTCCGCCTCCTCCTCACCCCTTCTCTCCCCCTCTCTCCCCCCTTTCTCTCTACCCCCTCACTGTCCCCCTCACTCTCCCCTCTCTCTCCCCCCCTCTCGCTCCCCCCTCTCGTTCCCCTCTCTCTCTCTGTCTCTGCCCCTCTCTCTGTCTGCCCCTCTCTCTCTTTCTCTGCCCTCCATTCTCTGTCTCTGCCCCTCTCTCTCTGTCTCTGCCATTCTCTCTCTGTCTCTGCCCCCATCTCTCTGTCTCTGCCCTCTCTCTCTTCACCCTCCCTCTCCAAACGCGCCCGCTAGTTGGGGGTTATGTGTGAGTGGATAGGGCAGGGATGGGGTAAAAGGAGTGAATGAATAATATTAATATAACATCAAGGGGGCTGGTTAGTGTGTGTGTGTGTGTGTGTGGGGGGGGGGAGGTGGTTAGTGTGTGTGTGGTGCCGCAGGCCACCCCCCCTCCCCCCACTGCATCCGCGCGTTGAGGGGACGGGACCCAACGGTTCCCCCGTGGTCTAGTATCTTATAAAGTTGAATTCATTTGTGAATGCAAAAGTTTGTTATGTGCCTAATTAAAAAATGAAGGCCTGTTAATGGAGCTCACATTAATCTTCATAAAATGATAGCAGCAAGCCAAAGACAGAGAGGTCAGGATTGCGATTTTAAGACACTGTTGATAGGAAGCTCAGGGTCAATGAGTGGTCTGACTGATGGTGCATAAAGATGTTTCCACATATGTCTACCCATTTTATTGTAGACCACATAGTTAGCAGCAAATATATGACGTTAAATTGAACAAAGTCCAAGTAAGTTCACTGGTTTGTCTGAAAAGAACTCGGAGGGCCGAATGGCCTCCTCCTGCACCTATTTTCTATGTTTCTATGTTTCTATGAAATGTTTTATTGTTCTCTGGAAGAGGTTTATCATTATAATGCACAATTATGTTCTTGGACAATAGGTGCTCTTGTCCAGATCTCTTAATCACATCTTTATTTTACCTTTTATCATTGGCCTTTAAATCCAGTCATGTTTGACTCCCATTAAAACTTCCATCGATGTGTTCATTATTTACACCAAATGTTTCCTTTGCACTTCAGCATTTGGCAAACGTACGTTGACTTCTGCAAAGCGCTCATCCGGCTTAATTCTGTCAAGCGATCGATCACCTGCTGTATTACCAACAAACCTTCAGTTAGCCCATAAAATGTTGCAAAAGGATTGTCTTTCTGCTGCTAAATAACTGGGTTTCATATCTGATTAGCACAAGATGTTAGCTAGATTATTATAGTTTGGTAGGGCACTCATTCGGGAAAAAGAAATTCATCCTTACAGAAATCACATATCATTACTAAAGAGATACGGAGAAAAAAAATCACTCTTAGAAAATTTACGTGAAAAATAAATAAATAAATGTAACATTTTTTTCAACTGCTATTTTTTGATGCATAGATGATACTTTTTAAAAATGGAAAATCATGATAATATCATTTTTTAGGAACAGCAACCCACTTTAACGTGGGGCTAGCTTGTACTGACTACTTTCAGCATGCAACTTTAAATTAACAATCAAATATTTTAAAGTCTAGGAATTTCACAAAAATTTTGTTGTGATCTGCTATTGACATTATAAGCAAATTAGCAACACCAGCACCAACAAATAACCACTGTCTGCTTTATTTCAAGGGTTAGTCCTTAATAGAAATAAAGTATATTTGCAGTGATGATGAATCGGCCAGAAAATGATTCCTGCTCCTGCTTGTGTTGAATTCTGATGAGCAGATTATTTAGGCAAATAAAGAGTCAACATTAATGCTGCACATGCATTTTAATTGGAGGGCAATTATATTCACAGTGTAATTTGCTCACACAGATGAACCAAAACAAAAGATCACAGATCAACTAGGTATCTTAGTTTAAATAATGTTCCATTAGAAGGCAGTTGTACCCACAAAGCGACGCACATAATTCTTCTGATCTTCCGGTAGGGTCATAGGGAGAACTTATAAACTCCATACTCCATACAGACAGCACCCGTAGTCAGGATCAAACCCAGGTTTCTGGCACTGAAAGTCAGTAACTTTACTGTTTCGCCACTAGGCCACTCTGTAATGGTTTATTTTATATCAATATGATATAAAAGAGGATAATTTAGCCCTTCAAATTATGCTGGTTCACAGAGCAATTCCATTCCGCCCCCCACAACCAACTCATTTATTCTTTAATGTTTCCTCCCCACATTTCCATTAACTTCCCACAGATTCTACAACTCACCTACACATTAGGGGCACCTACACAATGGTCCATTAAATTACCTGCATTTATTATTTTAGACTGTGAGATGAAACTAGAAGACCTGGAATAAACCAACACAATCACAAGGAGAATAGGCAAGCTCCACACCGACAACACAAAAGGTCAGAATTGAATCTGGATCACAGTATCGGTGAGCAGCAGCTTGACTACCAGTACTACAACATCGACCATTTGAAACTATTCCTGATTCCAATTCCAGATCTTAAACATAGGAAGACTTGTTTAAGTATTTTCATTCAAGTTATTTTCTAGAATTCAAAGTGATTGCAACTATTTTGTATTTTTTTTTATTTGTCATTAATATACAGATAGGTTTCTTTTTTTTTTTTTTTGAAAATATTTTTTATTGGAGATAGGTACATAATCTATTACATCATTACTGTCTTACATTTTTAAATTGATAATATTAACGGTTATTATTACATTGTCTCCAATACTTTTTGCCTTTTTCTTCATTTTTTTTAAAACTAGATAGAACTAAAGAGATAGATGAAATAGAGGAAGAAAAGAAAGGAAAGAAAAACAAAAACAAAAAAAAAAAAAAAAAAAAAAAAAAAAAAAAAAGGGGGGAAAGAGATAGTTAAAGAAGAATTTTATTAAAATAAAAAACATCGTTCGAGATATGTTCGTACATTTCAGAGTGTAGCATTTCATCCAATCTTTAGCCCGAGTGCTAGTCAGGCTCCTGTGCTGAACTATTCTGACCCTTTAAGTAATCAATAAAAGGAGACCATGTTCCAACGAATAATTCCTGTTTGTCCAACAGGGAAAATCTGATTCTTTCCACGTTTAAATTCTCCGTCATTTCTATAATCCACATTTTGATTGTGGGGGCCGTAGGGCCTTTCCAGAATTTTAGAAAATATACAGATAGGTTTCAATGGAAATTTAAGCAAAACATGCCATTTACTGAACCCCAAGTGGTAAACCTTGCCCATGAAGTAATTTTCAACTGCATTTATTTAGAAAATGTGCATACAAGTTAGCTCTAAGATTATATCTAAACATTACGATTTTGTTTTATGTGAATCCACTTGAGAGTGAATCTTAACCATCCTTGTGTGATCTTAGCAACAGTGGCAGAGAAAATAATTCCAAAGACATTGAGGAAGTTCGGGATGAACAATTGGGGTTAGAAACAATAATTATTTGTCACTGAATTCAGGATATTAAACTTACAAATAAAACTTAACACTCATTTAAAGTTACACTTCTGAATGAATAGGGAGGTAAACAGGATTTTATTTTAGTAAGCGCTCATGCGGTAAAAATAATGCATTATGTCGCAAATAGGTATTCAAATGTCATTCATTGTATGGGTATATTGTAACTGTCCTAGAGACTATTTTACTCTGCTTTAATGTTAATAGAATGGATTCCAAGAAATGTATGATCAGAAGGCTTTTATCCACAGTAATCTTCTTTGCAAATCCATTGCATATTTATGAATAATTTGGCAGATACACAAACATTCTGACAGCAGCCTGACCTGCATCCTTAATTAACATATTTCTGTCATTGATTTATCACATATGTGATCATTGTTAATTACCCCACACACTTTGCAGATACACCAAGCAGTTTCTGTGGAACAGTGGCATTCTAAAGAATCAGGTCACTGCACTATCTGTGAATGGTTATGACCTTTGTATTACCTTGATTCCAATCTTATTGAAGGAAGTGAACACCAATCTTATCTTAGTTTTTCTCAAATACCACTGGATATTTTCCTTGTTTGTTCTCAGTTGTGGTTCCAAGGAGAATGCATTCATTCACTCAATCAATGCCCGCTGACTTCACCACTCCTCATAGTCTTTGCATGGGAGCATTGTTTAGAAAAAAATGTTTATTTTGTTTCCTGCAACAATAGCTTAAAAATCCCTTTTTTAAAATATAAAGACCAGAGTCTTCGCTAGGGAGCTGGTTTCCCCATTATGCCCGCACTAATTGTGAACTGGTTATCCTCATAAAACCTTTTTTAGAAAGCAGGAACTAAAGCCCCATTTACAGTGCAGGCAAATCAGAAATATAACCATTAATTGCAATCTGCACTCTTGTCACTAAAAGCATTTATTAAATGATGCCATAAAGTCATGTGATGGCAGCAGAATTAGCCCATTGGACCCATCAAGTCTGCTCCGCCATTCACTCATGACAGATCTATCTCTCCCTCCTAATCCCATTCTCCTGCGTTCTCCACTAACACATGACATCCGTACTAATCAAGAATCTATTGATCACTGCCTTAAACCCCCTTTTCACGGGATGACTTGACGCAAGAGGTAACCAGAGTTTAACATCGTGGGAACCTCGTGCGGTAATAGTACGGCATTCGTGGACCACCGTGGCGCTAACGGCAGGTAATCGTGTAACTTGGGTACTCGGGAGAAAATTCAAACATGTTTGAATTTGTCCAAGAGTGACTTGTACACTTGTGGTTGAGCATTGCAACATTTTATGAACGTAGTGGCCAGTGCGATATCCGTAGTAACTCTTGCGGTTACCGTGGGAACTCCTGCGAATGGTGAACCCGGAAGTTGGATAGAGTGAATCCAGCCAGTTTGTTATTTACATACAAATCTAATAAAACTAGCTAACAAGCATTTCATTAATGTCAGTGTGTCTCTTTTGTCTGAAAGCAGTTTCTAACTGGAGGAACTCCGCGGGCCAGGCAGCATCTACGAGAGGGAAATTGACAGGCGAGCCTTTCCTCTGGCTGCCTTATCTCTCTACCCCCTCCCCCCCCAACTCCCACCCACACACACAAATGCTGGAGAAACTCAGCGGGTGCAGCAGCATCTATGGAACGAAGGAAATAGGCAACGTTTCGGCCCGAAGAGTTGCTTATTTCTTGTGTATGTGTCGGAAGGAACAGCAGCTGCCGGTTTAAAGAGAATGAGTTCGATGGCAGGCAGCATCTTTGGGGAGAAGGATTGGGTGACATTTCGGGTCGAGACCCTTCTGATATGCTGCTTGTCCCGCTGAGCTACATGTTGTGTCTATCTTCATTTTAATCCAGCATCTGCAGTTCCTTCCTGGCCGAACCCGATTGAAAGATGAGAGGCTGGGTGATAGAAATCATTAATTGAATTAAATAACTAGATACCTGTCTAATCGTATCTATGGGATTGGACAGGCTAGATGGAGGAAGAATGTTCCCGATGTTGGGGGAGTCCTGAACCAGGGTCCCAGTTTTACAGTCTACCGTGGGAACTCTTTAATTACAGCGGGAAACCTTCAGTTTCCCAGGGGGTCGGGACGGGACTGGAGTTGGGAGGGAAAGGTGGGGGAGTCGAGGGAGAGGAGGGGAGACAGATTGGGGTGTCTTCATTTACTGGCGGTGGGTGTCTGTCACTGAAATAGGCAGGTGAGATTTCGCATCCACCTTGTGTGTGCCTCCCTCTCTCTCCCTTTCCCTCCCTCCCTCTCACACAGGCATGAATGGAGGAACTCCGCGGGCCAGGCAGCATTTACGGAGGGAAATGGACAGGCGACCCATTCCTCAGGCTGCCTTATGTCTCTCCCCCCCCCCCCCCCCCAACTCCCACCCACACACGCGAATGCTGGAGAAATTCCGCGGGTGCAGCAGCATCTATGGAACAAAGGAAATAGACAACGTTTCGGCCCCGCTGCACCCGCTGAGTTTCTCCCACCATTCGTGTAAATGAGAGACATAAGGCATCTGCAGAATGGGTCGCCTGTCCATTTCCCTCCGTAAATGCTGCCTTGCCCGTGGTGTTCCTCCAGTCATGCCTGTGGGAGAGGGGGGGAGGGAGAGAGAGAGAGAGAGAGAGGTAGTCCTGGGTCAGTCCTTTGAAGATAGACACCAGTTGCTTGGAGCAACTCAGCGGGACAGGCAGCTTCTCTGGAGAGAAGGAACGGGTGGCGTTTCGGGTCGAGAGCCTTCTTCAGACTGAAAGTTTCACCTCTCAGTAGATCATAAAATAACACAATCATCACGGTCAATGTGAGACACAGTCTTTATTTATATTTGACAAAATAAAAAGACGACTTCTTGCACATATTGAGAGAAGGTGCATCACACCAAACGACATTTGTTTAAAAAAACACAGATTATTCTTCAGCTCATTAAAGAGCTCGGGTGAAAAAAACCAATATAGTTTGTGACACAAAGTAACATCATTTGTGCCACGTGATTAACTACACTACAGTCCACGATGTTCATTCACGATTAACGGGAAAGATCGGGAGACGGACAAGTCACTCGCACAACTGATAGAATTGCCGAGTACCGTGGGAACTCTTTACTCTACCCCCGTTATATCGTGTGATATCGTGCTAGACCATGACCACTCCACTCTGGCTACATCTTGCGTCGTCGCCCCGTGAAAAAGGGCTATAAAAAACCCATTGACTTGCCTCCGCAGCCTTCTGTGGCCAAGAATTCCACAGATTCACCACCCTCCTCCCCCTTCCTAAAGGAATGTCCATTAATTCTGAGGCTCTGACCTCTAGTCCTAGACTCTCCCACCAGTGGAAATATCCTCTCCACATCCACTCTATCCAAGCGTTTCACTCTTCAGTGCGCTTCAATGAGGACCCCCCTCATTCTTCTAATCTCCAGCGAGTACAGGCCCAGTGACATCAAATGCTCATCATGTTCATGACAATCTTCATTTGAGGGCATGAGGAAAATAAGTAATATATTTTATGCACAGTTGTGTGTCTAGCATGTTAGTATTTAAGTGTTGATCCCATCATATTGTTTCAACTATATCAGACAGGAAAAGGTCATTGAGTGGGTTTATCGAACTGCAACCTCTGAAGGACAGCTGTTTGAGAATTAGAGTTAGATTTAGCTCTCAGGACTAAAGGAATCAAGGGATATGGGGAAAATCAGGAATGGGGTACTGAATTTAGATGATCAGCCATGACCATATTGAATGGCGGTGCTGGCTCGAAGAGCCAGATGGCCTACTCCTGCACCTATTTACTATATTTCTCTGTTTGCATTTGAATCTGCGGGAATACTGTGGCATTACAAGGCTGTTACCTCACAATTCCACTGACCTGTCTCAATCCTGACCTGCAGTCTGAAGTTTGCACATTCTTGCATGGGATTCTTCTGGGCATGGGATTCTTCTGGGTTTCTTGTTTTCTCCCACGCTGTAAAAGTATGGGTTATTGGTCATTGTAGTAAGTAGATAAATAATAGAATCTGTGGGTTGGGGTGGGGTTGGAAGAGTTGAAGGGAATGAGTGGAGAATAACATGGTATTGATAATCAATTGTCTTTGTGTATTGTCTTTCCGCTGACTGGTTAGCGTGCAACAAAAGCTTTTCATTGTATCTCGGTACACATGTCATTAAACTGATCGCAACTCAACTCAAATGTATTTGATGGTCAGCACAGACAGAGTGGTCTAAAGGGGCTGTTTACGTACCATAGAACATTATATTTTATTTTTAGCCCTTTGTCTGGGGTAATAGCCAATTAATACATTGGTTAATTTTTGGAGACCAAAATTATATTGAGATATTCAGAGTGATAAGAATGGAAGAACATAACCATTCACATAAAATAGGTTGACATATAATTTGTCTTTATCACCTTTGCTACATGGAAAACAAAATTGCTTTCACCATAAATGACAAATTATATTCTCCTCAATATTTGTTTTTGATTTGTCAGATGATATTAGTGGTGCAGTTCTATTAGCTTCTCTAGTCATTACACCTTCAATAGATTAGTCTGGAATGCACTGCTTAATAATTTATCTGAAGACAGCATAATTCTATCTGAAGATAGACACAAAAAGCTGGAGTATCTGCAGTTCCTTCCTAAACATAATTCTATCTGAGTAGTGCCCCCTGGTGTGCTTGTGATTTTCAGAATTGTTGAAATACTGCATATAATGTTATGCATTATGTAAACTACTGTGTAAATTGTAATATGATTAGGAAGTATGAAGTCATTCTTCTGCTACTGGAAAATTAAATTGGGATTTATTTTCTACCTAATAAAATAGAGATATTGAGTCATACAGCAAGGAATCAGGCTGTTCAACCCATCTGATCAATGCCGACCAAGATGCCCCATCTAAACTATCCCATTTGCCCACATTTGGTCCATACCTCTTGAAATATTTCCATTCTTTGTACCTGTCCAAATTGATTTTAAATGCTATTAGAGTACTTGCCTCAAATACCCCATCTGGCAGCTCGTTCCATGTACCTACTACCCACTAGTTATCCCTCAGGTTCATATTAAATCTTGCCAGTCTCATCGGGTTTTTTCATCATGAGGAATTACAGATGTTGGTTTACAAAGAAAGATATAAAGTACTGAAGTAACTCAACGGATCAGGCAGTATCTCTGGAGGACATGGAAAGGCAATGTTTAGGGTCAGGAACCTCTTCAGACCCTTCGCCCCAACTCGTTCATGCTGACCAAAATAACACATCCTCTTTATCATCTTATCTACCTGTGACATCACTTTCTGGGAACAATGTACCTGTACTTATAGATCTCTGCTCTACAGCACTCCCAAGGGCCCTACAATTCAATGTGAAGGTCCTGCCTTGGTTTGAATTCTCAAAATGCAACATCTCACACTTACCTGTATTAAGCTCCATTTATCATTCCTCAGCCTACTTGCCCAGCTGATCAAGAGCCTGTTGTAATTTTTGATGAGCATCTTCACTGTACTATCTTCACATCTACAATACCACCTATCTTAGTGTCAAAAGGTAGAAAGTGGTGGTGTGTTTAACGTCTCAAATTTAAAGGATTGATATACACTGCAGGTCTGGGAAGATACAGAACATAGCAGAGTCTGTATCGATGACTCAGGAAAGGTGGAGCCGACAATGGTCCATAGTTGGCCGGGGACAAGTGATAATCTTTGGTGGGCTCCACCTTTCCTGAATCATCACTATAGGCTCTACTTTGTTCTGTTTCTTCCCATACCTCTGATGTCTCCCTCCCTGACTCTCAGTCTAATGAAGGGTCTCGACTCGAAAGGTCACTTGTTTCTTTTCTCCAGATATGCTGCATAACCCAGCAAATTGTTACACCAGCAAATTGTGTCTATCTTGGAATTATGATGTTATGGCCATTACGGAAACTTGGTTGAAAGAGGCATATGACTGGGTTACGATGTTTCAGACGAGATAGAGAGGAGGGTAAAAGAGATGGGGGTATTGCTTTACTAATCAGGGAGAATGTCACAAAGAGAATTCTTTGAGATAGGATTTATTCCCATTTGGAAGAGAATGGGCATATTAGAGATAGCCAGCATGGCCCAGTACATGCAGTTTGTGTCTTAGTGTCTTGATATCTTTCACTTTTTTTAGTGCATTTTCTGCAAATATTTTGCCATTTCATTTTCACGTCATATGTCCTAATTAGTTTCCCACTGTATTGGAATAGAGACATTAGCAGAAATTCATTCAGGTTGAAAATACAAAAGAAAATAGTCAATGTAAGCATTCTATCCTATGAGTTCATATGAGTTTAAATGTCTATGAAAGAAGCACTTAACAAAGATTGGGAGACTTCAGATAGTAACTGAACCACTTTGGAGACCAAGTGCATACTTTCCAAAGGATTTGTTCAATGTATCATTTCATATTTTTTGCGAAATAATCTTAAAACAAACATGTAGCGTGTACTTTCAGGGTCATACATTCATATGAGTGAGAGCTGCGTGTGAGATTTTAAAGGTGATGAAATGCATAGTCATAATTCCTGAACGAGAGGTACAGATGAGCACACATAAAAAGACTCTTATCTTCAGAATGTTTTCAAGGACGCATTGTGCTTTCTGAAAATTTCTGAGTTATAATACCTCTGCAGTTTTAAAGGCAGTCTTTACTGAGATATATGACTTTATGTGGGATGATCCCCAACCATCCACATATGCCAGGTGTGTACAAGTAGGTCAAGGTCCTCATTAATCTCAATATTCTTCATTCAAGATAAATGCCAGTTGCCTGTTCCAGATTTATGCCACAAATCATACTTCAATGCTCACTGCAGTATTATATAGAGGTCATTGATGTTCTGAGCTCACATTCAGTCATGAAATTAAGTTGAACTCTGATCCGTCTGAACTCTCTGAAAACAGTCTTTGAATCAGGATCATCAATTATCATTCTTTTCACACAAATCAACCTAACACTCAGTCGGAATACCTGGGAGAGGGAATCGCTGTTGATATTCAGAAACAGATCAACGTTTTTAGCACTGAAGACCACACAAAGATGAAGCTGAACACACACATCACAGCAGTGAGGTGATTCATTGCTTGTTGCTGGAGTCTTTTACACAGTCAATAGCCTCACATAAGATGACTTCAGTCAGAGTGCTAATCAAGGTTATGTTGAACATAACTTGAATGGTAGACACAAAATGTTGGAGTAACTCGGAGGGACAGGCAGCTTCTCTGGAGAGATGGAATGGGTGACGTTTCGGGTCAAGACCCAAAACATTATCCATTCTTCTCCAGAGATGCTGCCTGTCCCGCTGAGTTACTCCAGCATTTTGTGCCTATTTGCAGTTTAAACCAGCATCTGCAGTTCCTTCCTACACATAACTGCAACACTGACACCTCACTCTCCAGTTATAGATTAAACCTGACCATGTTATGGTCACTGCCTCCTAATGGCTCATTAACCTCGAGGTCCTTTATCAAATCCGGTTCATTACATAACACTAAATCCAGAAGTGCCTTCTCCCTGGTAGGCTCCAATACAAGCTGTTCTATGAATCCATCACAAAGGCACTCTACAAAGTCCCTTTCTTGGGGTCTAGTACCAACCTGATTTTCCCAGTCTACCTGCATGTTGAAATCTCCCATAACAACCATAACATTACTTTTGCCACATTCCAATTTTAACTCCTGATTCAACTGGCGCCCTATGTCCAGGCTACTGTTTGGGGGCATGTAGATTAGTCCCATTAGGGTATTTTTTACCCTTAAAATTCCTTAGTTCTATCCATACTGACTCCACATCTCCTGTTTAAATGTCACCACTTGCAAGGGACTGAATTTCATTCCTCACCAACAGGGTAACCCCACCCCCTCTGCCCACCTGTCTGTCTTTTTTGATAGGAGGTATACCCTTGAATATTCAGTTCCAAGCCCTGGCCCTCTTGCAGCCATGTTTCAGTAATTCCCACAAAATCATACTTGCCAGTTTCTGAGCCTTAAATTGCATGCAATACTCCAGAGTCAGGCTCAGAGTCAGCATGGATTTATGAAAGGTAAATCATGTCTGACGAATCTTGTAGAATTTTTCGAGGATGTAACTAGTAGAGTGGATAAGGGAGAACCAGTGGATGTGTTATATCTGGACTTTCAGAAGGCTTTCGACAAGGTCCCACATAAGAGATTAGTATACAAACTTAAAACACATGGTATTGGGGGTTCAGTATTGATGTGGATAGAGAACTGGCTGGCAGAAAGGAAGCAAAGAGTAGGAGTAAACGGGTCCTTTTCACAATGGCAGGCAGTGACTAGTGGGGTACCGCAAGGCTCAGTGCTGGGACCCCAGCTATTTACAATATATATTAATGATTTGGACGAGGGAATTGAATGCAACATCTCCAAGTTTGCGGATGACACGAATAGGGGGGCAGTGTTAGCCTTGAGGAGGATGCTAGGAGGCTGCAAGGTGACTTGGATAGGCTGGGTGAGTGGGCAAATGCATGGCAGATGCAATATAATGTGGATAAATGTGAGGTTATCCACTTTAGTGGCAAAACAGGAAAGTAGACTGTTATCTGAATGGTGGCCGATTAGGAAAGGGGGAGATGCAACGAGACCTGGGTGTCATGGTACACCAGTCATTGAAAGGAGGCATGCAGGTGCAGCAGTCAGTGAAGAAAGCAAATCGTATGTTAGCATTCATAGCAAAAGGATTTGAGTATAGGGGCAGGGAGGTTCTACTGCAGTTGTACAGGGTCTTGGTGAGACCACACCTGCAGTGTTGCGTACAGTTTTGGTCTGCTACTCTGAGGAAATACATTCTTGCCATAAAGGGAGTGCAGAGAAGGTACACCAGACTGATTCCTGGAATGTCAGGAATTTCATATGAAGAAAGACTGGATAGACTCGGCTTGTACTCGCTAGAATTTAGAAGATTGAGGGGGGATCTTATAGAAACTTACAAAATTCTTAAGGGGTTGGACAGGCTAGATGCAGGAAGATTGTTCCCGATGTTGGTGAAGTCCAGAACAAGGGTCACAATTTAAAGTTAAGGGGGAAATCTTTTAGGACCGAGATGAGGAAAACATTTTTCACACAGAGAGTGGTGAATCTGTGGAATTCTCTGCCACAGAAGGTAGTTGAGGCCAGTTCATTGGCTATATTTAAGAGGGAGTTAGATGTGGCCCTTGTGGCTAAAGGAATCAGGGGGTATGGAGAGAACGCAGGTACAGGATACTGAGTTGGATGATCAGCCATGATCATATTGAATGGCGGTGCAGGCTCGAAGGGCCGAATGGCCTACTCCTGCACATATTTTCTATGTTTCTATGTGGTCTTACCAGAGCCCTATACAACTTCAGAAGAATCTCTCTACTCCTATACTGAAATCCTGGGTCTGTTCCCCCCAACGCGCAGTGTGGGAGGGAGGGGTGCTGCAGCTTCATACGCACACTAACCACCCCCCACACACACAGGGGGGGAGGGGGGTAGACGAGGGAGAGAGGGGGGTAGGGGGAGATGGGGTGGGGAGAGGAGGAGGGAGAGGAGAATGCTGTCTCCCGTTCCCTGAACGTGCGGTTGCGGTGAGGGGGTGGGGCTGCGGCTTCACACGCACACTATCTACCTCCCATACACACACGGGGGGTAGGAAGAGATGGGGTGGGGAGAGGGGAGAGGCATAGAGGAAGAGGAGGGGGAAGGGGGGGGGGAGATAGAGGAGGAGAGAGAGAGAGAGGGGGGGAGAGAGGAGGAGGAGGAGAGAGAGGAGGGGGAAAGATGAGGGGAGAGAGAGAGAGGAGGGGGAGTGCGGAGAGAGGGGGAAAGAGAGGAGGGGAATGGGATGGGTATGAGGGGAGGAGAGAGGTGAGGTGGTTGGAAGAGAGGAGGGGGGGAGAGGGGAGTTGGTGGGTGGTAGAGGGAGGTTGGAGGTGGGGAGAAGGAGGGTGGAGGATGGGAAATGGGTGGGGGTGGAGAGAGGGGAGAAGGAGGGAGGGAGTAGGGAGGGAGTAGGAGAGGAATAGAACCTGTAGCACCAACATGAGAGTTTTAAATATATATAAGATAAGATAAGATGGTAAACAGTTGCGGCCCCAACACCGAGCATTGCGGCACTCCACTCGCCACTGCCTGCCATTCTGAAAAGGACCCGTTCACTGCTACTATTTGCTTCCTGTCTGCCAACCAATTTTCCATCCACTTCAATACCCTACCCCCATTACCATGTGCTCTAACTTTAGTCACCATTCTCCCGTGTGGGACCTTATCAACAGCTTTCTGAAAGTCTAGATTACACTACATCCACTGGCTCCCCTTCATCCATTTTACTTGTCACATCCTTAAAAAATTCCAGAAGATTAGTCAAGCATGATTTTCCTTTCATAAATCCATGCTGACTTGGACTAATCCTTTAACTGCTATCCAAATGCCCCATTATTACCTCTTTAATAATTGACTCCAGCATATCTCCCACTACCGAAGCCAGGCTAACTGGTCTTGTACTTATCAGTCTCCCACTCTTGATACATTGCATTTCCCTGCTTTTAAATACATAGAGAAATCTTCATAATCTTTGTACTTTATATTACAGTCACTCATATTCTTTATGCTCTCCCACTAATACCACAATTTGGATCTCTCAGTGATGTCCTGTTGTTTATATCCATTGAGCAAAACTCTGCTCTTTGTATGCAACAATCTCTTGTTCTGTTTATTCCCTTGCCTGTGTTCATTGGAGTCAAGAATGTCCTGTTCTGCGTAATCATTCAGTATTGCCATGTATTATTTGAACTCAGTGATCTCCTGTTCAGTGTGATCAATCAGCAAAGTTCTATTCTTTGTTACTCAGGGACTTCCTTATCTTTATATTCACACAATGCTCTGTTCTTTGCACTTGCTGATCCCTTATATCTTGTACAAACTCAGCTATCACCCACTGTTGATGTAAAGGAATGTCTTATTATTTATACTCACACATCACTCACCCTTCTTTATACTTGTTCCTGATCATCTGCTGCATATACACAAAGCAAGTTACTGCTCTGAGCACTTCCTCAGCTTTTTTCAGATCTTTATATCCAGCAATGTTGCACACTGAAACTGTTTCAGCAAGCACACATTTTTCTTACATATTCTCAGTGATCTCCTGTTCTTACGATATCTTATAATCTTTCCATGCACTCAGCAAATTCTTGCATTCAATAGTCAAGAATAAACCATTATTTATACTCAAACGTCTCATGCTCTTTGTAGTCAGTTGGTGTCGCCACTTTCTTTGTACCCAGCCTAATCTTTGAGGTCAGCAATCTCCCATGTTATTTAGTCAATTAATGAACCATTTATTTTTTGGTTTTCTTATTGGTGGAATACATGACCCAAATTGCTCTACTCTTTATTACCCTGTTTCATATTCCTGATCCACTCAGTTATTTTAGTTTAGTTTAGTTTAGAGATACAGAGTAGAAATAGGCCCTTCGGCCAATTGAGTCAGCGCTGACCAGCAATCACCTATGCACTCGTTCTATCCTACACACTGGGGATAATTTACAGAAGCCAATTAACCTACAAACCTGCACATCTTTAGGCTGTGGGAGGAAACAGGAGCACCCGGAGAAAACCCACACAGTTACAGGACAAATGTACAAACACTGCACAGACAGCACCCGTAATCAGGACTTGGGTCTCTGGCACTGTGAGGCAACAACTCTATCGCAGCACTGTTATCTCCATTCTGAATGCTTAATCAGCATTCTGCTATTTTTTAATGTCCAATCAGCAATCTCTCACTCTAGATACGCACTTTGATTTCTATTTTTTTTCTACTCAAAATGACCTAATCATAGTCAATCAAATATTATCCTTCTTCACACTCAGTCAGTGGGTACTTTTTGTGCCCTTAATGTTCTTCCGCACTTTTCCTCTAATTTCTTGCTCTGTATACTCCTCAGCAATCTCGGATTCTCACTTTGTGGTCTTCTGCCCTATGTACAAACTCAGTGAACTTTCACTGCTTCTAGTCACGTGTATTCAGCTATTTATACTCATACATTAATTTCATGTTCTGTATCCTCACTCTGCCATCAATGCGCTGTTTACTAATCAATTAATGCCCTGCTGTGCATGAGTACTCACTGATCTGCTGTTCCCTGCTTATTTTTGAACTCACTCAGAAACTTTCTGTTCTTAAAGGGCCTGTCCCACTATGGCGTTTGTGAATCACTCAGGTGGCGCGCAAAGACTTTGTGAATCCCAAAATCCTGGGGCGTCGCGCGTCATTGCTACGTTACCACGCACTCACGCTGATCACAAATTTCTCACGCTCAAAAATCTGCAGGTGCTGGAAGTTCAAAATAAAGCAAAAATTGTTTTAGAGGCGAGTAAAAACCACGAGGGGAATATATAAGGTGAATGCATAGTCTTTTCCCAGGGTTATGTGATTCAAGAACTAGAGAGCAACTCCCAGCCCACGGGATGATTTGGGGGGAAAAAAAAAGTAGTTTAGTTTCTCCCATACAGATGGCGAGATAGGTGAGACATGGTGGTGGTCCCAGCTCCACCCCATTAATCTGGGCCGAGATTAATTCTGGGCCTCCACCACCTTCACTGGAAGCTCATTCCACACAGCCACAACTCTCTGAGTAAAGAAGTTCCCCCTAGAATCCCCCTAGATATCTTAGAAGATATCTTTCAGCAGACATCAATGATGAAATTCTTTACACCCTGCAATGCACCTGCACATACTTTGGTAAGACAGGATGTTTGAAGATCAAGACCACAAACCTGACAAAAAACTAATTAGTCTATAGGCCAACAATAATCCCAGCCCTCCCATAAGCTTCTGGGATCCCCTGTCCCATGATTAATCAAACTAAAGAAGGCACATTCAGGATGGAAGATAGACACAAAAAGCTGGAGTAACTCAACGGGTCAGACAGCATCTCTGGAGAAAAGATGTTTCGAGTCGAGGCCCTTCTTCAGACTGAGAGTCAGGGGAAGGGAAATGATATGGTGATATAGAGAGATAAAGAACAAATGAATGAGATATAGGCAAAAAAGTAATGATGCCAAAGGAAACAGGCCATGATCTTATTAAATGAAAGAACAGGTATGAACAGCCAAGTGACCTCCTCCTAATTCATATGTTTGTGAGAACATTGGTTTGCTATTGTAACCCCTCTTGTCAACTGCATTTGTTAGGGTTTCTGATGTTAAGGACAGCTAATGCATGGCAAATATTTAAACCATAGAATATTGCTCTCTGTAACTCAAACAGTCAAACACCTGAATTACTGAGCTATCGAGGGAACCTGCCTTATTAAACATCTGTTAAATGCACAACAGCAGATGGGATTTTTTTTTCTGGGCCTCACATGATAATAAGGCAGATTAAGAAATTGAGTAATATAAATCAATTTACCATAGTTTAGTATATGGCAGAACAACCCTGCTTCGGTTACTGTGCCTGAACAAGAGCCAGACTTTCAGATGATCATGGATTCTGTGAGAATGTTCCACAGGTAGAATAAAGCATTTGTAAAATACCTATGTGGTCATTTTGGACATAAGGAATTTCATTGACTTCTTCAAAGGATGGTAACAGATTTTATTATTTATTAAAAATCTTTAAAATATTTTATTTTGAATAATCTTTCAATTCGTAAGGGACAAGTAGGCAGTTCAACGCATCTGATTTCGACGGCACAGTGTTGCAGCTGGCAGAACTGCTGCTTCATAGTGACATAGACCTGGGTACAGTTCTCCCATACCTCAAAGACGTACAAGTTTATTAGGTTAATTGGCCCAAGTGTGTAGGGATGATAAAGTGGGATAACATAGAACCATTCTGAATAGATGATTGGTGGTCGGTATAGAATCAACAGGCCATAGGGCCAGTTTCCATGCTGTTTCTGCAAACTAAACTAAACTAAACAGATTGTGTGCATAGCATTGGTCCATTACATTTTTTTCAGAGTATATCAAACAGGAAATCACACTGAGCAGACAGCTCTTACCAAATACTGAACATACAAACAATCCAGAAGAGTGTTGAGCATTATCACTTCTTTTTTAATATTTGCAGTCAATTTGTCTACTTATTTTTCCATTATGATTTGATTTTATAGCCAGTTAGTTTCTCTACATTATAAATCAGATAACAACGTACCTCGGTGACTGCCAATTCTCCCCCCCCCCCCCCCCCCCCCCCCCCCCCCTACATTATTTATTCAAATCGTTTGCTATGTCGCTCTTCAACAGATACTAAATGCATTTTGTTGTCTCTGTACTGTACACTGACAATGACAATTAAAATTGAATCTGAATCTGAATCTGAATCTGAATCTGAACATGACTTGATTCCTTTTCTTCTTTTTTTAGGCAATTCCTCAGACTTGAAGTTTACTTGCTTCCACTCCAGTTGTGTATATTTTAAGACATGCTAATGTAGCCTTTGCAGACTCTGCCGCAGGAGGTATTTGATCCTTGATACTGTGCGGGATATATTTGAAATGAGAGGTGTGGGTAGTGGACTCCTTCCACCACTTATGCTGGGCTATGAGTCCTCCTAATAAATAGATGTCAAGAAAAGACACAAATGCTGAAGTAATTCAACGGGTCAAGTAGCATTTCTGGAGAATATGGATAGGAAATCTTTTGGGTCGGAAAACTTCTTCAGACTGAGTGCAGTAGGGGAAGTGGGGGGATAAAAGCTAGAAGAGAGGAAGGAAAGGATAAATGCCTGGAAGGTAATAGGTTGATACAGGATGACAGACAACGGCTAGAGATGAAAAGACAGAATATGTGAGACAAGGTTTGAAGAGTTACGAATTGTGAAGCTAGAGGAAGGAATGTAGGTGGAAGGGATGGGGGGTGGGGGGAGGGAGGAAATAAATAGGTGTGAATCCAGGTGGGGACAGGGAAGGGGGAGGGGGTGGGGGTGAGTTTAGAGGGAACACTGGAGAGAGGGAGGATTTTGTAGTTACCTAAAATTGGAGAATTTAATGCTCACATCTTTGTGTTGTAAGCTACTCAAATGGAGTATGAGGTGTTGTTACTCCAGTTTGCTTGTGGCCACACTGGCAATGGTGGAGGCCTAAGATAGAAAGGTTGGTACAGGGATGGGAAAAGGAGTTAAAATGGTTTGCAATCAGGAGATCTGGTAGGCCTTGGCAGATGGAGTACAAGTATTAGGCGAAAGGGTCACTGAGATTACACACTTGGTCAGGCCCATGTACATGAACCTAAATTAGAAATACAGGATATAATTGATGAGGTGAGAATGCATACATGTGGAAAGACTGCTGAGGTCTCTGGATGGCAGTGAATATGGAGGTATAGGCACAGGTGTTAACTCTCCTGCTATGGCAGGAGAAAGTATCAGGGGACGGATTGATTTGGGTGGGAAGGGATGAGTGAACCAAAGAGTTGCGGAGGGAGCAGTCTCTGTGGATGGTGGAAAAGGGAAAATGTGACCAAATGTGGGATCACAACGGTGGTAATAGAAATGTTGGATGATGTGTTGAATGTGCTGGCTGGTGGGGTGAAAAGTGAGGGCCTGGGAACTCCATTCTTGTCCAATCTGGGGGGAGAGGGAGTGAGGGCAGAACTATGGGACACAGAGGAGACACGGGTGAGGGATCTGTCTATGACAGCAGGGGAGAAACCACATTTACTGAAGTATGAGGACATCTCGGATGCCCTAGAACGGAAAGCGTCATCTTGGGAGCAGATGTAACAGAGACAGGGAAATTGAGAGTAGAGGATAATGTCTTTGCAAGGGGCAGGGTGAGAGAAAGTGGAGTCCAGATAACTGTGGGATTTCAGGTTGGAATGATTATTTCAGGAGTCTGGTGTACGGCTGTGATATGGTTAGCTCAGAGCAAAATGACTTAAAAAACTGCCTTGTTGCTGGATATATAATTCTGGGAGGGGACACAAAAGTTGGTTCACTTATCCTGTCAATGGATTTTCAGGATTTAGTAGAGATCACATTGGTTGTATATTTCCATCACCGGTTGTAGATAATCCATGTTTCAGTAACATGCACACATGCATGTTCTCCTGAGATGCTGCATGACCCCTGAGCTACCCCTGCATGCTGTGTGTTGAAGTCAAATGTGTCACCAAGCCACATTTGAGACTATACTCTTCAAACAATCTTTTCCTTGGTTGGATTGGCACTAGTACACTACATTGGCATTGAATATATATGATGCTGTCCATGTTTTCCAGGGTTTTGCATGAGTTATTATTGCCTGATGGTGGTGTTGGAAATCAGGAACAGGTTGTTGAAGGACCTTTGCCTTGTAATTCATTGATGCTCCTCAACTCTGGCATTTTCTTAATTTAAATACACAATGCATTTGTTCAGTGAATCATTGTATGAATATATGTTTATTAATCTCTGTACATTGAATAATATTAATCCCAACATATCTGGGCTGCATCTGAGCAGGGCAGAGGAAGCTTCCTACCACAAGACTGTTTTGCCAGAAAACATCTACTAAGATGAGGTGAGTCCCAAAAAGTAGACAGTGTGCTGTTTCCTAAGGGATTGCCAGCTATCCAGTGAGGGATGGCGCAAATTGGTCCATGGACATTATATAAGGATTCTTTATCCCAAAGTAGTTTCATGGTTAGGATAATTTATCAAACACATAGTATATTAAAAAATACAGCTAGATACTATTGCCAGCATTGGAAGAAATCAGCTGGGATAAGTTGAATTTCCTTTAGTTGTTTTGTTTCCCATTTCATTACATCTTGACATCTATATCATTTTGTGAAAAGCTGTGCATACATTTTGCAGCTAATTTGAATTCTAGTACTTAATTTCTACAGAAACAATGAATTCCTTTCAAACCTATGCAAATCAACTGTGTTGCATATTCATACAATGATTCATCAGACAAAAGCATTATCTGTTCAAAGTTAAAAAAAAATCCCAATGAGTCCAGGAGCATTCATAACACTTCTTGTCCAAAAAGATAATCTTAGGATTTACAACAAAAATTTTAAAAAAAATAATCTGTAAAATTAATGTAAACCAGTTGCTCAGAAAATATGTAATAAACTAAAATGATGAATACATATCTAACATGTTCAAGAAATATTAACACATTTAATTATAAACAGGAGCAAATAATACGTTGATGTAATGATGTCATAAATATTATGAATATCATTTAATATTTAAGAGACAAGAGTCTGAATGTTGGAATCTGGAGTGAAAAACAAAGTTTGGAGGAACTCAGTTGACCAGGTACAATAGTTTCTATGGAGAAAAGGGGCTCATGATGTTGACGTCCCTGTGGTGAGCCCTGTCAACTGACCTCAGTCAGGTGAACGACAACAAACAGAGACAGCAGCAGTGCCACAGCTTAATGCCAACCCGGAGCATGCACCCTGTTTAGGGCGGGCACCTACGGATGTTGAACCGGATGGCATCACCCTGCTGCAGACTTCTGCTGCCTCAAACGCAAAAAGAAGTATGGAAGAAACAAACAGTCAAAATTTTGGGTTGAGAAACAATACCGTAATGATAGTTGGCATTCTTTTGGTTTGAACACTATAGTCCAAAAATAAATTGAAATACATCAGATGATTAATTTGAGTGATATATCTACAGAAAACACTAGACCAAGTGGGACCCGTTGGGTCCCATTCTCACACAGGAGGCCTGGTCCCCCAACGCAATATTCCACCACTCACCCACAGCCCCCAACTGCTCAGACGCGGCTGATGAGTCCCCGTTGTGACGCTCCTGATCCCCCCTCCTCCCCTCACCCCTCACCCCCCCTGGCAACCCCGCCCCTTGCCATTCCCCACCTGTGCAATCATTCCAACCCCCCAACAACCACCTCCTCCCCCCACTGATCATTGGGTATCAAGATAAATGGTTAGAAATATCAATTCCTAGTAATTTGCTTGTATCTCTTATGAAGACTTACTTTTTATTGGTCCCAAGAATGGGGAAAACCTTCTTCTTTCTTTCTCCTTTTTCGCATAAAACAGTTTGTTTCATCATAAATGAAGAATATTAAACTCTCTCAACAGGCACATCCAAACTAAAATCTCAGTTTTATGTCACATAACAATGCTCAGGTTGTGCTATAGAGCCTGACATATGTTATTTCTTGTTGACAATCAAGACATTTTTATTTACAGGTGCACAACCTTTTATCCGGTGTTCCAGAAACCGAAAAGCTCCGAAAACCGGCCATTTTTTCCAGATGTCGTCTGCGCACCAAAGCTCGCGTTTGGCGCCAAACTTGACCCAAAACGACCCACGGTCAACCCAGGTCTGTACTACTGTAGCGGCTGCCTCCTCCCTGGAGACCGGGAGACGCTTAAACATCTGTAAATCATTGCTTATATGTTAGTCAGTTAGTTTGGAGGGCTTTTATGTGAAGGGGGGTGAAGGGGTAAACTTTAATTCTTAGTCCCCTACCTGGTCGGAGAGGCGGGGAGCGGTCAGTGCCTTACCGGGTCGCCGTGCAGTAAGCTCCGCAGCGCTGTGGCCGGTGGGGCTGTGGGCGGCGCTGGTTGTAGCTCCGACCCCGGCAACTCTACCCCTGGCTGCGAGGCGCTCCAAATCCAGCGCCGCCCGCGGCCTGACGCCCCAGCTCCGCAAATGTATTTCGGCGGCGTCGCAGCGGCAAGCTCCGGAGCGCTGTGGCCGCCGACACACAACATCGCGGAGCGTCGCTGGATTTGGAGCCGCGCAGCCAGGGGTAGAGTTGCCGGGGTTGGAGCTCCAACCGGCGTTTCCCGCGGCCGGACGGAGCCCCCAGCTCCGCGGCTCCAAATCCAGCGACGCTCCGCAATGTTGTGTGTCGGCGGCCACAGCGTTCCGGAGCTTGCCGCACGGCGACCCGGTAAGGCATTGCCCGCACCCCGCTGGTATCCCAGCTCTGCGATGCCGCCGCCTCCCGACATTCCCGGAGCTGGGACGTCCGGCCGCGGGCCGCGCTGGATTTGGAGCGCCTCGCATCCAGGGGTAGAGTTGCCGGGGTCGGAGCTACAACCAGCGCCGCCCGCGGCCGGACGGAGCCCCCAGCTCCGCGAGGTTGGGAGTCGCCGACCAGGTAGGTAGGGGACTAAGAATTAAAGTTTCCCCCTTCACCCCGACTCCACCACCACCACATAAAATCCCTCCAAACTAACTAACTAACATTTATGCAATGATTCTCCCGGTCACCCGGGAGGAGGCAGCAGCTCCAGACTTTTCAAGCCGCCCGCGCTACCTACCTAATCTACGCTAAAAATCTTCCATTCTGAAATCCGAAAATGTCCGAAATCCGACAAGTGTCTGGTCCCAAGGCTTTCGGATAAAAGGTTGTGCACCTGTATTGGAAAATCAACCGAGGAATTATTTTAGTGAATTTTTATAGCATTGCCGACAAATTAGTTTTGCAAGTATGATAAGTCTATGTTATTTAACATACTATGCTTTTAAATGTTTATTGAGTTTACAAATTGTCACTGAAAACTCTGCACAAAGGCAAAGTTTTGCATTTTTTATGTAATTAATGTAATTAATTAATGTAATTTTTGTAATTAATTTTATGTAACAAAGTTTTGCATATTTTTAACATATATATACTTTTAAAACTGTGTGTGTGTGTGTGTGTGTGTGTGTGTGTGTGTGTGTGTGTGTGTGTGTGTGTGTGTGTGTGTGTGTGTGTGTGTGTGTGTGTGTGTGTGTGTGTGTGTGTGTGTGTGTGTGTGTGTGTGTGTGTGCATGTGTCATTTTTTGCCGTTGAAAACGTATTTTCTCGAAAACCAGATGCATATACGCTGAGATTTTTACATATTTCGGTAGCGATTTAACTTACGATTTCGGAAATCGACTCCTCTCTACATTTGAAGAATTATTTCCCCAGATTTTTACTTAAGTTGTTTACAAAACGGACTGTTTTTTAAAACCAAACCTCTGCGGACGTCACAATGCCCTTGCTCGTGGCACCGCCTCTCCCTCCCCCTCACCCGCTATCAATTAAAGCAGATGCTCTCAACACGCAGGCGCACTTTCCACCACCGTTCCCCCCCCCCCCCCAGTCATTTTTTTTTTCGCTTTCCGCTGTGCTGCGCGGCCGCCAGGGCCACCTTCTCATCACGTGCCCTGCGCGATGATAACGTCTGCTGCCACCCAGCTCTCCTCCACTCCCCCCCCCCCCCCGCGGCTCCGTCATACTGGCGGAAGCCCACGAACGGCTGGTCCCCCCGCTGCTTTTCACCGTCCTCAGATGGCTCCGAGCCTCGCTCGCGGCCCTCAGGCTCACTCGGGCCGACGTCTGCCCACCCACTCCACCCTCCCCATACTAGGGGTCTGAAGCATTCAGGATCAGACGCGTCACTACAGGAACCTGTCAGCCGCGCCTGCGCAGTTGGGGGCTATGGGGGAGTGGTGGAGTCTTATGTTGGAGGATCAAGCCTCACATTTGAGAATGGGACCCAGTGGTTCCTACTAGTTCTCTAATACTAAAAGCCTTCGTCTTTTTTTTGGCTGTATGTGTGTGTGTGTGTGTGTGTTGTGTGTGTGTGTGTGTGTGTGTGTGTGTGTGTGTGTGTGTGTGTGTGTGTGTGTGTGTGTGTGTGTGTGTGTTGTGTGTGTGTGTGTGTGTGTGTGTGTGTGTGTATGAATATCTGGATAATTCCTATGGTTCCAAATGCTAGGCACAGCCTTCCCAGTTTCACACATTCTACTCACATTTTTCCAGTTGAGGCGATAAACATCTTCCCATCGCATTCCCATCTATATTTCCAAAGTTATTAAACATTTACAGTTTTAAAAACAGTCCGAAAACTCACCCATTTTGGAAAAATACCTGAGTGATGTCACATTGCACTCGCAAGGCAGGACGGGACACTCTGGGAGGGAGTGGCACTCCAGCGCTCGCGGTGAATGAGGAGTGGCGGCGGCTGTCGGCGCCCGGTGGCGAGGGTGATGCGGGAGCTGGAGTGAGGGCCGAATCCGGAGCTTGGGATGGGGCCGTGACCAGGGCCGAGAAGGGCCGAGCCGAGTACAAGAACCAGGCCGAGTTTCAGGACCTGGCGATGCTCTTCGACCTGGGTAGGTCCTGGGGCAGGGAAAGGGAGTGAGGGGAGGAGGATGAAGGAAATGATGAGGAGGGAAATGGGTGGGGAGTGGGGTGGTAGAGGGAGACGGGGTGGAAGAGGGAGATGCCCACTCCCTATCTATTCTCACTCCCACCCTCTCTACCCCCTCCCTCTCTACCCCCTTCCACTCTACCTCCTTCCCTCCCCCACCCTCGCCCTCTCCCTCTCTACCCTCCCTCCCCCTCACTCTACTACCCTCCTTCTCCCTCTTCCCCCTCCCTCTCTCTCTCTCTCTACCCCCCTCTCTCTGCCCCTCTCCCTATCCCTCTCTGCCCTTCCCCTCCCTCTCTACCTCCTCCCTGTCCTCCTCCTCCCCCTCTTCTTCCTCTCCCTCTTCCCTTTCCCCCTCTCCCATCTCCCTACCTCCTTCCTCCCTCTCCCCCCCCCCCCCCCCCTCCCTCTCTACCAGCCCTCCCTCTCTAGGGATTGAAGAGGGAGGGTGAAGAGGAGGAGGAGGGAGTGCTGGGGGAAGAGGAGAAATGAGCTGCACCTGCGCAGTTGGGGGCTATGCGTAAGTGGTGCAATATTGTGTTGGGGGAACGGGTGAGTGGTCGAATCTTGCGTTGGGGGAGCAGACCCAATGGGTCTGCACTTGGTCTAGTTGCTTGATGAGTTGGAAAGGTATGGTATCAGGGGGGTGATGTTGAATTGGTTGTGAAGGTATTTAAGTAACAGGCAACAGTTTGTGAAGATAGGTGAGCATAAATCAACATGCTTGGATATTACTTGTGGGGTACCTCAGGGGTCAGTATTGGGACCAAAATTGTTCATTCTGTATATAAATGATATATGTAGAGTAGCAAAAATATTGAAATTTTTTTTTTAGGACAATATTAATATATTTTGTTCTGGGAAAAATTTACAGCAGCTTTTGGAGGAGATCACATCAGAAATGCGAAAATTAAAAAGGTGGTTTGACATAAACAAATTATCATTAACTTTAAACAAAACACATATTATGTTGTTTGGAAATTGTAAAATAAACCTTCAGGTTTGTCACAAGTGAGGATAGATTGTGTTGATATAGAAAGAGTATATGAAAATATATTTCTAGGTGCTTCATATAAGCACGTGCGAGCAAAGCTTGCAAGGAGCATTGAAGCCCTGGGAAGAACAAGGCACATTCTGAATCACAAAATGCAGTACACTGTTTAGTGTTCACTTGTACTGCCATATCTAAATTGCTGTGTGGAGGTATGAGGTAACATAAAAAAGCACCATACATCCATTATACATACTGCAAAAAATCCCATAAGGATAGTGAATAATGTAGGATTTTGTGAACGCACCAACTCTTTGTTTTTAAAGTGAAGAGTACGTTAAAGTCTTGAAGTATATCCACTTCACCACTAATTTCCACCCGGCACTGAAATACACCTGGACCATCTCCGACACTTCCCTACCATTCCTTGACCTCACTATCTCCATTGCAGGTGATAGACTTCTAACCGACATACACTATAAACCCACTGACTCCCATGGCTATCTGGACTACACTTCTTCCCACCCTGCTTCCTGTAAGGACTCCATCCCCTACTCTCAATTCCTCCGTCTACGCCGTATCTGCTCCACGGATGAGGCGTTCCACACCAGGACATCTGAAATGTCCTCACTATTCAGGGAACGGGGGTTCCCCTCCTCCACCATAAATGAGGCTCGCACCAGGGTCTCTTCCATACCCCGCAACACTGCTCTCTCTCCCCATCCCCGCACTCGCAACAAGGGCCGAGTCCCCCTAGTCCTCACCTTTCACCCCACCAGCCATCACATACAAAAAATAATCCTCCGTCAGTTTCGCCACCTCCAACGTGACCCCACTACTGGCCACATCTTCCCATCTCCCCCCATATCTGCCTTCCGCAAAGACCGCTCCCTCCATAACTCCCTTGTCAATTCTTCCCTTCCCTCTCGGTCCACCCCCTCCCCGGGCACTTTCCCTTGCGGCCGCAGCAGATGCAACACTTGTCCCTTTACCTCCCCCCTCAACTCCTTTCAGGGACCCAAGCAATCGTTCCAGGTGCGACAGAGGTTTACCTGCATCTCTTCCAAACTCATCTATTGCGTCCGCTGCTCTAGATGTCAGCAGATCTATATCGGTGAGACCAAGCGGAGGTTGGGCGATCGTTTCGCCGAACACCTCCGCTCGGTCCGCAATAACCAAGCTGACCTCCCGGTGGCTCAGCACTTCAACTCCCCCTCCCACTCCATCTCCGACCTCTCTGTCCTGGGTCTCCTCCATGGCCACAGCGAGCAGCACCGGAAATTGGAGGAACAGCACCTCATATTCCGTTTGGGGAGTCTGCATCCCGGGGGCATGAACATCGACTTCTCCCAATTCTGTTAGTCCTTGCTGTCTCCTCCCCTTCCTCAGCTCCCCTGCTGTCTCCTCCCACCCTCCAGCCTTCCGGCTACTCCTCCTTTTCCCTTTCTTGTCCCCACCCACCCCCACCCCTGATCAGTCTGAAGAAGGGTTTCGGCCCGAAACGTTGCCTATTTCCTTCGCTCCATAGATGCTGCTGCACCCGCTGAGTTTCTCCAGCTTTTCTGTGTAACCTTCGATTCTCCAGCATCTGCAGTTCCCTCTTTAACAAAGTCTTGAAGTATATGGATCTAGAAGATTTTAATACAGAACAAAAAATGTATAAAGTAAGAAATAATTTACTACCAGGTTATATACAAAAAATGGTCTTTAGCAGGGAGGGTGGTTATAATTTGAGGGGAAAGTTTAATTTAAAGAAACTTTGCGTTCATACAACTATGAAGAGTATGTGTATTCCAATCGGTGGGGTGAAATTGTGGAATGATTTGGATGTGCATCTCAAGCAAAGCACAAACATTACTCAGTTTAACTGCAAAAATTTTTTATTCCAGAGGTATAAGAATGTGGAAGGGCTGTGATGACGGTTAAGTTTTAGTTTATTGACACAGTGTGATATTCGCGTTGTACATAGAATTTGGATAATTGTTTATAAACTGTATATATGTATGTTTGCGTGCGTCCATATATATGTATGTATGTATGTGGCTTATGTATGGATATATGTATGTATGTATATGTTTATGTATGCGTGTATATATATATATATATATATATATACGTAGATGAGATAAAGTTTGTGAATTAATTGATGAATAGAGGAGAAGGGAATAAATAAGTGTATAATTCCTCCTACTCCTTTTCAAACATGTAAGATTAAATTTGTAATGTTTATGAGAAGTTATTGTGTATAGATTTAATGTTCATTTCATTTTATTGTTATTTTGCTTTGTTTTTAACTTTTTTTGTTTTACATGTTCAAAATACAATACTGCTAAATATATACTACTACCTAGCATATACTAGGCAAACATTTCATTGAACACTTGTACTTGGTCCATTTAGGCCTTCTGTATCTCTTGGTTGCCAAACATTTTAATTTCCCTTCCCATTCACACACTGACCTTTATATCCTGGGACTCATCCATCGTCATAGTGAGACCACATGCAAACTGAAGTAAATGCACCTCATATTCCACTTGGGCAGCTTAGAACCCAATATTATGAGCATTGCATTCTCCAATTTTAGATAACAAACCACTCACCCCCCCCCCCCCCCCCTTTTTTTTTTCCCATTCATCCCTGGGCTCCACTCAGGTACACACCCAGTTTCACTCCTCCCTTGCCCCTTCCCCCTTCCCCCTTCCCCCTGTCTCCTTTCACCTATATCCCTTCCTCTAGCTTTACATTTCTTTTCTCCTTATCTTACACCCTTTTGTTTCCTTTTTTATCTCAACTTTTGTCCACCCACATGTCAATCAAAACCCCTCTCACCTTAATACACCTATCACTTGCCAGACTTTGGCCTATCCCCACCCTTCCCTTTCGCCGCACTACTACGGTCAATGTTGCCTATCCATTTCCTCAGGAGAGGCTGCCTGAACTGTAGTGTGATTCAACACGTTGTGTTCTTCTAATCCTTAAGGTAATATCTTGAAGACATTCCTCCAATCTCAGTTTAATTGTCTAATTCTCTGGATCACAATTCTGGCTTTCATCGTAATTTAACTTTTGTCATTCAGCTCAATGAATACTACATTGAATATAATGAATAGCATATCAACGCTTATAGTGTGTCTAAAATATATTAATGAGATATTAAGAAACACATTTGAATTGAAGATTGAAGATAGCAATGCAACATCGACCAAATAGAAATGCAATACAACTCACTTTAGAGTTTATTACATGCTGATCATGTTCCCTTGCAAATAACTAATGCTGAACTACTAATGACCGAGTTGGCAATTTCCCTCTTGCCTCCATCTCTTTTGGGAATATAACAAAGTTAGATTATTTGAATGGTGAGAATTGAGTCAGTGCTCTGGAATGTACAATTACATATCTTGAGCATCCCACTGTGAATGTAATAAGTGGCACCAAGAAGATAAAGCTGCATAATTGATAAGATTGCATTTGGCTGTTTTTAATGACTGTGGTCAGGAAACTCAAGGTGTGTGAAAAGTTCAAATTGGCTTCCAGCAGAGAAGAAGAAAAACTGCTTTATCCGTGGGAAGAGTAAAGAAAGCAGACAAGCTGAAATATTTTAAGTGAATTCTTATTGCAAATGGAAATGAGTAGATGAAGAACATGTCAATTAAAACAGTAGTAAATGGCGCATTAACAGTAGAACTGCTGCACAGGGACTTCGCCAGATTGCACCGGGCAGCATCACAGTTTCAAAATTTCTGGCATGCTACAACAGCAGCTGGATAGAATGTAGACCTTCTTACATGCTGATTAGTGATGTGAACAATTAATATTTATATTACACTATCAGCCACTGTTTCTATCCTCAGTAGACTTCTGAGGGATCTGTCAGTCCATATATGTGGATAAAAGTATCCTATTCCTTGGAATTTAGGGATTTGGAGAAAATTTGGACATTTGAATGAAGAATTCTCTGATTAAAGACAGAGGAATTGCATGGGATAGATTGCCAGTCTACAATGAAAATAGTCATCCTGCATGGAAACAGGTTATTTGCTCCACCATGCCCACACTGACCAATGGTTTCCCATCCATATTAACCTGATCTTCCAGCATTTGGCCTTTGGCCTTCTATGCCAAGCCAATTGAAATGCTGATCCAGACCCTTTTTAAATTCAGTCTGCGACTGCTTCCATCATTTTCTCAGGCAATGTACTACATGTAGTCACCACTCTCTGGATGAAAAAGGTCTCCTTTAGATCCCCTCTAAATCACTAATCCCCCTCTACTTTTATTCCCTTTTGATAAGGGAAAACATTTACAGCAGTCAATCCAATCAATAGGCATCATCATTTTATATACCTTGATCATGTCCCCAATTAATCTGTTATTCTTTCAGGAAAACATACCTTGCCTCTCCAGGTTTTCCTTACAAATGAAGTTCTCCATTCTAGGCAAAATCTTTGTGAATCTCATTGGCATCCACTCAAATGGTATCACGTCTTTTTCAAGGTGTGGCAGCCAGAACTGCATGAAGTAGTCCAACTGAAGTACTGAAGTCGAAACAATGTTTCACAAAGCTGAAGCGTAATCTTGCTGCTCTTGTACTCAGTGCCTTGACTAATGAAGGTCAACATCACATATGCCTTCTTGCTGACATTATCTACTTGCATTGCTAATTTCACGGATCTTTGGATTGAAACCAAGGTCCTTCTATTCCTTAATATGCTCAAGGACTTTACACTTCATGGTGCATGTACCAGCCTCGTTAATATTCCCAAAAGGCACAACCTCATATTTGTAGAAACAAGAAACTGTAGATTCCGGTTTACACAAAAAAAGAAAGACACAAACTGCTGGAGTAACTCAGGCAGCAAGCAGATCAGGCAGCATCCCTGGAGAACAGGGATAGGTGATGTTTCAGGTTGGGACTGTTCATCAGCCTGAGTTACTCCGGCACTTTGTCTTTCACCTCACATTTATCAGGATTAAACTCTATCTGCATTTCTCAGCCCATTTCACCAACATTATCAATATCACCCTTTATTCTAGGACTACCCTCCACACCTCAACTACTCCAATGATCTTTGTCATCAGCAAATTGACTGATCATCATAGATAGGTGTGTAGTCATTAAGACCAGTAATCCTTAGCTTTTCGAGTACAGGAACAATAGTGGAGAATTTGAAGCAGGCAGGGGCAGTACAGGTTTGCAGGGACTGATTAAAAATGTCTGCGTAGGTTTGGGCCAGATGTTCAGCACAGAGCGTTATGCCCCTGTCCCACTTAGGAAACCTGAACGGAAACCTCTGGAGACTTTGCACCCCACCCGGTGAAGTAAGCTCCACCGCCCGCTGTGATGTTATCCATCATCCGCTGACCCACTCTGCTCTATGATCTTTGCTCTTGATCTGGTCCCCTCACTGTTCAGATGGAGAGCGGGCCGGCAGAAGGCGCTGAGATGGCAGTTGGTTCCGCTGTCCGATGATGGAGGCCGCTCGCAGCCACGCGAGCTGCTTCCCTCCCCGGCCACATTGCGGTAGTTCTGCGCCCGGAGCGCTGTGGCAGCGGTGAGTGAGTTACTGGCATGAACCCGACCCCCTCCTTCTCAATGCTCCTGCCCTCCCTGCAACTTTACCTCTGGATGGACTCCCCACACGCTGTGAAAGGAACTCTCCCCAGAATTGGTCCCTTGACAAGTTGAACTAGTATTGTCATTCAATAAGATGACAACTGATTCAACTTGTCCCGTTTTTCCCACCATCTTTCCACCTGCCGTCACCTTCCACCCCCCACCCATTCAGTAATTCAGAAAGAAGGAGATTCGGAAGCCATGGGAAAATTGAATGGTTACTTTATTTGTTTTTATTTTTATTTTTACGGAGAGAACAATCTGCGCATGTGCGGTTTAAGATTTTTTTTAAAGACGACTGACTGTCATATTACTCACGACACGACTCATTTATAATTATATATTTATATTTCTTTGAAAATTTTTCCCAATTGGGCCCCGCTCCACCTAAGGCCGGCCCTGATGGCAAAGGCTGATCTCATTCATAGATCCATTGCTACTTGGACATCGGGTGGTGCCACTGCTGTGGCTGCTTCGCCAGCAGCCCGTCAGTCCTTTTGCCTTTTTTGTTATTTTTAATGCATCTAAATGTTTGTTTTAATGTTCCTCATTCTGTCTTATGTGGGGGGGGGGGGGGGGGGGGGGGGGTGGGGTGGGGTAATGGGGGGGAAACCCGTTTTGCAGTCACTTACCAGGACGGAGACGTATCTTTTCTCTGTGTCACATCTTAGCCCATCTTGCAGCCTACCAACTGGATTGGTGTGGGCTTTCCGACCAGAGACCGGCCCTGAGCTTCTGCAGCAGGCGCAGCGTGGAATTACCTCTGCGGAGCCTGGGATCGCCAGTGTTGGAGGTCCGATCGTGGAGCCTGCTGACTTTAACATCGTGGAGCTGTGGTCTGCAGAGCTTCTAGCTGCGGGTGCAGCGCTAACTTTAACATCGCGGAGTCTGGGATCTTTTGCCGAGGATCACCAGCTTTGGAGCTCCGTCCAGCGGGGACTGTGGACTTCGGAAGCCGCGGTCGCTGGAAGGAAGCGGCCGATTCAGGAACTCCAAGCCACAGAGTGTATTCCGTTCCGTCCCGAGTTCCGATCATCCCAGCGAGAGGACCTGTGCATCGAACCGTCCATAGCGGCAACTGCAGAGGATTCTCGGCCCCGACCACGGGTGAAAAAAAGGAGGAAGGGTGACTGAACTTTATTGCCTTCCATCACAGTGAGAAATGTTGATTCCACTTTGGTGGATGTTTATGTTAAATTCTACGGTGTATTGTGTTATTTTTATTCATAAGGCTGTATGGTAATTCAAATTTCACTGTACCAATTGGTGCATGGGACAATGTATGTGAAATTGAACTTGAAGTTGAACTTGAGATCTCGCTTAAGAATGGCAGGGAATGTGCCATTCTTACTGAATTGACTTAATTGTGACTTTAGAGATGGTCAACCCTTAAATGAAAGGGCCCAGTAAGCCATTAATTTGCTCTAAATTATTCTCAGAGCTTCAGGGAGACTATTCATCTTCACAATTCTCCACTTTTTCATAGCAAATTCAGAATGTATGATAAATATTGGCCTGCCAGTGGCACACACACCCATGAATGAATAATTCAAAAATATCTTAAAATTGAAATGCATCATTTATAGATACAAATTTAAACCCTCTGCCATGCTAAAATCATGGTGATATTTGGGTTAATATTTTATACAGGAGCTCGGTTGTCATGGGCATAGAGGAGAGTTCCACATGAATAGCATTATGTATTTTCTGTCCCATCTATCTACATTAATTATGGGCAGGTTCATACGATAAGACAATTAAATATCATTAAATAATCAGTAAACCGTACTGGCTATGTTGGATACAAGTTGGTCTGCTTCAGATATGCCTCTTTGCCGGAAGACATGACAGTTCGACATAGACATAGACGTAGAAAATAGGTGCAGGAGGAAGTCATTCAGCCCTTCGAGCCAGCACCGCCATTCATTGTGATCATGGCTGATCATCCCCTATCGTCAGGCCGGCCTTAAGCCGATTTGACCGATTGCTCCCAATTGGGCCCCGCACCTAATGGGGGCCCCGCACTAATGTTCCGTATTTCAAACGGAAATACGAATTCTCTTTTTTAAATAAAGATTTTTTTTAATTCGCCATCCGGATTTTTTTTAAACAAACATGCATAACAACCGCTGCACGGCCATCAGACACAAAGGATGTGTTAACTCATACTGTTAGGACTTCTTAACATGAAGTAGTTAACACGTTGTTATACAATGTCTTCAATCTGCATCCATCCACATTCCTCAGTAAATGTTATTGTGTTTTGAATAAGTATTAATGACGCAATGTTCCTTTGAATAAAATTCACGGTGTCAATAATACTTGTTTAAAACACAATTACATTTACTGAACAATGTAGATCGATGGCACGTTGAGAATTTCTTTAAACTCACCATCATGAGTGAGGGCCCTGGACTGTGAGAAGGGGCTTCTTCCTGGTGTGCAGGTTAATCATTCACCTACCGACCCACGTTGTGCCTCTCTGTGTTTTGCTCTCTCTCTCTCCCTCCCGCTCTCTCTCGCGCTCTCTCTCCCATTCCACATCTCGTCTCTCTCTAGCTCTCCCATTACCTCTCTATCACCCTGTTGCCTCAGCATTCCCAGAATCATTGACGTTTAGCGGTAGACAAAAATGCTGGAGAAACCCAGCGGGTGAGGCAGCCGCCTTGCCCGCTGAGTTCCTCCAGCACTCTGTGTATTTTGTTTGGCTCTGAAGTTGAGGGTGGCACAGCGGGACGGTCAGTGGCTCTGGGGGGGGGTTGCATTTCTGGTCGAGACCCTTCTTCAGACAATCACAAGTACACTCACCGACAAGAGCTCAATTCAGTCTGAAGAAGGGTCTTCTCTCGAGAGTCGCTGCGCTGCCTGTCCTGCTGAGTTACTCCAGCTTTATGTCTATCTTCAATTTCAGAGAAATACAATTTCCCACGGGGGGGGTTGGTGGGGGGCTTATAACGTCTCTAAACTCCTCTGGGACCCTCTGAACGCCTCTAAACACCCTCTAAACACCCTCTATCCCCCCCCCTATTCCCCTCTATAACACTTCTGAACACTTCTAAACCCATCTGAAGCCCTCTAAACATCTCTAAACCGTTTAAACCCCTCTAAACTAGGAGGCTGCAAGGTGGCTTGGATAGGCTGGGTGAGTGGGCATGGCAGATGCAGTATAATGTGGATAAATGTGAGGTTACCCACTTTGGTGGCAAAAACAGGAAGGTAGACTATTATCTGAATGGTGGCCGATTAGGAAAAGGGGAGATGCAATGAGACCTGGGTGTCATGGTACACCAGTCATTGAAAGTAGGCACGCAGGTTCAGCAGGTCATGAAGAAAGTGAATGGTATGTTAGCATTCATAGCAACAGGGTTTGAGTATAGGAGCAGGGAGGTTCTACTGCAGTTGTACAGGGTCTTGGTGAGACCACACCTGGAGTATTGCGTACAGTTTTGGTCTCCTAATCTGAGGAAGGACATTCTTGCCATAGAGGGAGTACAGAGAAGGTTCACCATACTGATTACTGGGATGGCAGGACTTTCATATGAGGAAACACTGGATAGACTCAGCTTGTACTCGCTAGAATTTAGAAGATTGAGGGGGGATCTTATAGAAACTTACAAAATTCTTAAGGGGTTGGACAGGCTAGATGCAGGAAGATTGTTCCCGATGTTGGGGAAGTCCAGAACAAGGGGTCACAGTTTAAGGATAAAGGGGAAATCTTTTAGGACTGAGATGAGAAAAACAGAGTGGTGAATCTCTGGAATTCTCTGCCACAGAATGTAGTTGAGGCCAATTTGTTAGCTATATTTAAGAGGGAGTTAGATGTGGCCCTTGTGGCTAAAGGAATCAGGGGGTATGGAGAGAAAGCAGGTACAGGATACTGAGTTGGATGATCAGCCATGATCATATTGATTGGCTGTGCAAACACAAAGGGCCGAATGGCCTACTCCTGCACCTTGTTTCTATGTTGCTATGTTTCTATGACTGCGTCCAACTGCTGTCTGGTTGATCGGTTTGCTAAATATGAACTGTTTTGGGAGAGAAAAATGATCACGGCAGACCAAACGTGTTAAACCGAAATTAGTCAGATATTGAGCTTTACACCAAAGATCCTATAGCTCTGCTATAGGATCTTTGCTTTACACAGTGAGAAATCATGTGAAAGAATCACTGAATTTAATTTTAAATGAATGTACCTGCATGTTATACTGTTTAGTTTGGAGATACAACCAGATAGTCTACTGAGTTCCCACCGACCAGCGATTATTGTTTTCCTATTTGACTATTTTATTTGGCGGCCAATCAATCGCTGTCTCTAAGGGGGTTGCATCCAATCACCAACCAGCTTGACTTAAAATTCCCGTCCAATCAACAAATATGTCTCCTCCCGTCCAATCATCCGCTGTCTCCAAGGGCATTGTGTCCAATCACATAATTAGCAGCTATGGTAAAGGTTGGAAGCCAGCGGAGCTACTGACAGTCAAACGGGAGGGAGCAGGAGAGGTTCACACAGTGTATAATCCATAGCACCTAGTGTACAATTTCATAATATATACTAAATAACTGGGCTGACAGACCTTGGCTGGGAATCTGAGGTTCACCAAAATTGTTCCCAATTGGGCCCCGCACCACCTAAGGCCGGCCCTGTCGTGCCTGCCTTCTCCCCATATCCCTTGACTCCACTAGCCCCTAGAGCTCTATCTAACTTTCTCTTAAATCCATCCAGTGACTTGGCCTCTGAGGTAGGGAATTCCATAAATTCACAACTCTCTGGGTGAAAATGTTTTTTTCTCACCTCAGCCTTAAATGACCTCCCCTTTATTCTAAGATTGTGGCCCCTGGTTCTGGACTCGCCCCACATTGGGAACATTTTTTCTGCATCTAGCTTGTCCAGTCCTTTCATAATTTATTTATTTCTATAAGAGCCCCCTCATCCTTCTAAACTCTAGTGAAAACAATCCTAGTCTTTTCAATCTTTCCTCATATGACAGTCCCGCCATCCCAGGGATCAATCTCGTGAAACTACGCTGCACTGCCTCAATCACAAGGATGTCCTTCCTCAAATTAGGAGACCAAAACTGTACACAATACTCCAGATGTGGTCTCATCAGAGCCCTATACAACTGCAGAAGAACCTCTTTACTCCAATACTGAAATCCTCTTGTTATGAAGGCCAATATTCCATTAGCTTTCTTCACTGCCTGCTGTACCTGTAAGCCAACTTTCAGTGACCGGTGTACAAGGATGCCCAGGTCTCGCTGCACCTCCCCCTTACCTAACCTAACCCCAATTGAGATAATAATCTGCCTCCTTGTTTTTGCCACCAAAGTGGATAACCTCACATTTATCTATATTATACTGCATCTGCCACACATCTGCCCACTCACTCAACCTGTCCAGGTCACCCTGCAACCTCCTAACTTCCTCTTCACAGTTCACACTACCACCCAGCTTTGTGTTATCTGCAAACTAGCTATTGTTGCTCCTAATTCCCTCTTCCAAATTATTAATATATATGGTAAACAGTTGCTGCCCCAACACCGAGCCTTGCGGCACTCCACTCGCCACTGCCTGCCATTTTGAAAAGGACTCGTTCAATCCTACTCTTTGCTTCCTGTCTGCCAACCAATTCTCTATCCATGTCAAAACCCTACCCCCAATACCATGTGCTCTAATTTTAGTCACCAGTCTCCCATGAGGGACCTTATCAAAGGCTTTCTGAAAGTCTAGATACAGCACCGAAGTCAGGCTAACTGGTCTGTAATTCCCCATTTTCTCTGTCGTTCCTTTCTTGAAAAGTGGGATAACATTAGCTATCCTGCAATCCACAGGAACTGATCCTGAATCTATTGAACATTGGAAAATGATCTCCGATCCGTGCACTATTTCTAGAGCCACCTCCCTGAGGACCCTGGGATGCAGACCATCAGGCCCAGGGGATTTATCATCCTTCAGTCCCATTAGCCTATCCAATACTATTTCTCGCCTAATGAAAATTTCTTTCAGCTCCTTACCCCCTTAAATCCTCTGTCCTCCAGTACATCTGGGAGATTGTTTGTGTCAACCGTAGTGGAGACAGATCCGAAGTACCTATTCAACTATTCTGCCATTTCCTTGTTGCCCATAATAATTTCACCTTCAAGGGACTGCCTTCAAGGGACCCACATTTGACTTTGTTACTCTTTTTCCCTTAACATATCTAAAAAAGCTTTTACTGTCCTTCTTTATATTCCTGGCCAGCTTCCCTTCATACTTCAGCTTTTCAGCCTATATTGCCCGTTTTGTTTCCTTCTGTTGTCCTATGAAAGTTTCCCAATCCTCTGGCTTCTGGCTACTCTTTGCTGTGTTATACATCTTTTCTTTTAGTTCTATTCTATCCCTAATTTCTCTTGTCAGCCACGGTTGCCCCTTAGAGTCTTTCTTCCTTTTTGGAATTAAATGATCCTGCTTCTTCCGGATTATGCCCTGAAATTCCTGCCACTGCTGTTCCACCGTCATTCCTGCTAGGATCCCTTTCCAGTCTACCTTGGCCAGCTCCCCCTCTCATGCCTTCATAGTCCCTTTTTTTCAACTGCATCACTGACACTTCTGATTTAACCTTCTCCTTCTCAAATTGCAAAACTAAAGCTAAACTAAACTAAAGTTGTTTCAATGAAACAGGTTAGAGTAACTTGAAGACACAGTACAGGTGTCAGAGGTTATGGGGCAAAGGCAGGAGAATGTGGTTGGGATGGAGAAATAGATCACCCATGATTGAATGGCAGTGTATATTTGATGGGCCAAATGGCCTAATTCTACTATTCCTTATGACATGACCTTAAAGTTGCGTGCATATTCTGGGGAGCTTCCCAGTTATTATTTCTAACTGTTTAGAGTGCCCTCAAATTCACATTAAAAGATATACATTATGGATCCAATGTTTCACTGGTTATCTAAGTGAGGGCCATGCACTTACAATGAAACATGGGATACTTGGATCACAAATCCCAGTTAATGCCAACAGCAGTTTGTGCCTTAAATAAATTCTTTAATGCGAGTATAATTATAACTGTATCATATTTTTGAATTGCCAGTGCGGGTAGTAAAGATCACAGAGAAAATTAATGGGAGAATAAGATTGCTATGTGAACTGGCATTGATTCAATGGACTGAAACGCCTTCCTTCTATTTAATATGGAAATATGGAATTTGGCCTCATTCAATTACCAAGCCAGATTTCCTTGGCCCATCGTATAACACTTATGGGCCTGTCCCACTTAGATGATTTTTCAGGCGACTGCCAGCGACTGTCAAGTTGCCGGCAGTCGCCTGAAAAACGGCAACTAGAACGGTGACTGTCAGAGTGGAACACACACACACACACACATCGCTTCCGTCACCAGCCCGTTAAGCAGGCGGGGGGACAGGGCAAGCGGGGGGAGCGCTGCCTGAGTGAAATTCACATGGTGCAAAGCCAAGGTGATACAGACACACACCGTGATGAAGAGGAAGGTTGCCGCTGTAATTAAGATGGCTAAAGCACAGTGTATGGTAAGTCCTTGAAAAGAGGAGGGGGGGGGGGGGGGGGGGGGGGGGGGGGGGGGGGGGGGGGGGGGGGGGGGGTGGGGTGGGGGGGGGGGGGGAGAAGGGGGAGAAGGGGGGAGAAGGAGTGGAGACAACTTTTAAGAAGCCAGAGATACATGGCTGAGAAGCTCGGTGGACATTAACATTAGCAGTCAGTTATCCATGGTTCTGAAAACTATTGCATGTTTTTTTTCCCCAATGAGCCAATTAAATTTATCGGTCAGCATCGGCTACAACCCATGAGAACCTACAAGAACCTTTGACCTCCTGGCAACCCACTAGGACCTCCTGGCGACCAACCTACGGCACGAGAATTCTCGCTACTATCCATGGCGGCTTAATTCTGGTCACCGCTAATTTTTCAATATGTTGAAAAATTTGTGCTGACCATAATGAGGCCGCGACTAGTTCCCAGAATGCGGGAACTCCTCACGACCATGAAATCGACTCCCCGGCAACCACCTGTGAACATGTGGCGACCATGTGGCGACCGAATAGTCTCCTGCAATTGCCTAAAAAGTTGCCTAAGTGGGACAGGCCCATAAACGCTTTCTTTCTACATACTTCAGGTTTAAATTCTTTGTTTACCAATAAACCATGCTTGATGGTTTCCAAATCTGAGGAAGGACATTATTGCCATAGAGGGAGTGCAGAGACGGTTCACCAGACTGATTCCTGGGATGTCAGGACTGTCTTATGAAGAAAGACTGGATAGACTTGGTTTATACTCTCTAGAATTTAGGAGATTGAGAGGGGATCTTATAGAAACTTACAAAATTCTTAAGGGGTTGGACAGGCTAGATGCAGGAAGATTGTTCCCGATGTTAGGGAAGTCCAGGACAAGGGGTCACAGTTTAAGGATAAGGGGAAAATCCTTTAAAACCGAGATGAGAAGAACTTTTTTCACACAGAGAGTGGTGAATCTCTGGAACTCTCTGCCACAGAGGGTAGTTGAGGCCAGTTCATTGGCTATATTTAAGAGGGAGTTAGATGTGGCCCTTGTGGCCCAAGGGGATCAGGGGGTATGGAGAGAAGGCAGGTACGGGATACTGAGTTGGATGATCAGCCATGATCATATTGAATGGCGGTGCGGGCTCGAAGGGCCGAATGGCCTACTCCTGCACCTAATTTCTATGTTTCTATGTTTCTATGGTCTATATTTCTAAATATATTTACGTATATTTATTCATTGAGTATTTTCTGATACATTCAGGAATATACAGTCAGATTTGTGTGAAGTAACACTTGAACGAAAAAAACTGGCAGGCAATGACCATCTTTGTCTCCAATAACAGAGATGCTAAACACAAATTCTTTACATTTGATGGTATTAACAGCATCGACTCCTCAACCAACAACATTCTGGGGAGTCATGACTGACAATTAACAAGAAACCCAAATGGGCTCAGCCCAAATGCATTGGCTGCTAGGGCAAATCAGACTTTGGGTATCATATGGTAAATAGACAATTTGACAACTCAGATATTTTCCATAATTTATTGCACATGTTCCACTTGCCTGGTGGCTTGCAGTTCCAACAGCATGCAAGACAATGAACAACAGGCAGGACAATGTAGCCTGCCTCACTGGCATCAGAACCACCATCCTCAACATGAATTTCCTTCACCATATTGCACAGCAGTTGCAGTGCATATTGCCATCACTCATTTGGTCTACTTTGACAATACCTCCAAACCTGGTATCCGCAATTGCTAAGGACAAGGGAAGCAGGTGCATTGGGGCATTGATATTTCATCCTCCACACACCATACTTTCTTGGACATATTATTCTTTCTTCATTGTCACAGGATTAAATTCCTGGAATTTCATATCCAACTTCACCAGACGGATTGCAGCAGTTTAGAAAGGTAGCTTAACACAACTAATTTACTAGCAAGTAGATATGGGCAGTAACTCAATAACATTTATCACTTGTACTTGTACTTATGCTGCCTATATCATCATAACATTTCTCAAATACCTCATGGAAAAATTATCAAACAATATTCGCCACTCAGTCACTGAAAGATATCCTTCGGGAGTGTCAACTTTTACTGAATCCTTTTCAAAATGTCAAAATAATGGTTCATGAGTATCAATTTTTCACCTCCTGCCAGACTTTTGTAGCCTGTTCTCTTGGAGGAGTTCTGTGATAGCATAGAGTAAATCTCTCTCACATCATCTCATCAGGTTTGCTGCTCACCAACTGAGAGATGTGGGCTCTCTTCTAGTCCATCAATTGCTCACAGGTCTCACATGGACTGTCACATTTTGCTTTTGCTGCTGTAACACTAAAAAGTTTTTCAAGGCAGGAAAGGAAGAATTTCAAGAATAAATAAAGCAAGAAACTTGAGTAATTGAGTCATCTTCAACAATGCTAACAAACAGAAAGTGTAAAATGACTGTAGTTCCATGAACTTTGAAGATTGGAGATATAAATGTTATACACGAGCAAGGCATGATTGTAATGCAGAGCCTATTATATAAGAAGCCAATAGATAATTCCAGTGTTATTACAATGGTTACAATATTGCAAAAGTATTACAATGGTACTTTGAACTTAAGATTCTACCATCCTAAATAATGTCAGAATCTTATCAAAAGAACGTACTGTAATCTGTAATATTTTCAAATACAAAAACATTATTACTTTTAAAGTTATTTAACAAACAGGATTTAATAAACTTCATATCCCATTTTCCTAATTAAACCACTTTATCTGCAAGCAATAAAATAAATAATATGAACATGATTTTTTGTTTTCAAATCAATATTTATTATTCAAAGAAGCAATGTCAGATCTTGCCAACCAAGAACAAATGACTGGAGTGAGATAGATCCTTAACTATGTTGGCTGCCTTCCCAAGGCAGGGTTAAGTGTAGATGGATGTTAATCATGGAGAGGCTGGTCTATGTGATGGACTGGACTGCATCCAAAACTCTCTGCAACCTCTTGTGTTCTTGCCAAAGCTGTTGCCAAACCAAAAGTTGTGATGCCACCTAAAAGGATATTTTCTATAGTGCATCTGTAGTAATTGGAAAGAATTGTTGTAGATATGCCAAACCTCTCTAGTTTTCAGAAGAGGTAGGGGTATTAGTGTACTTTCCTCGCCATAGTATCAATGTGATTGGTCTGAGACAAATCGTTGGTGCTATTTATGCCAAGAACATTGATGCTGTCAACCATCTTTATTTCAACATCATTGACACCGATTGGGGCCTGTACTCCACCATGCTTCCTGAAGTCAATAATTCCTTTGTTTTGCTGACATTGAAGAATTTGAATTTAAGTTTGCATTTGAAGAAGAGGTTGTTATCTTGACACCATGTTACTAACCTCTCTACCTCCTTCCTGTCCTCTGTACCTGGCTCGTCATTGTTTGAGATTTTGTGATTTTTGTGAGTTCATTATTTGTGAATGTGCTGTGATTAAAATTGGGATTTTACTTCGGAGTCACTTGAGTGACTACGTGAAGAACCCGCTCAGCACGCAGGCGCGACATTGCGTTCACGCAGGCAATAGCGACGCAGAGGGAGTAGGCAGCTCCCGTTACAAGCCTGAAGGAAAAGGACCGTTAGGTAAGTAATTACCTTCAGTTTAAAGTCGGACTTTGCATTTGTTTTTGCTCCAGGGGGAGCAAAGCAGCAGAGGGAAACGGCCCCCGTTCGACTCCAGGGAAGGAGCTGACAGTGGAGGGGGGAGAGGCGGCAACGGGACCGCACACGCTGCGGTCCACAGACACGGATGCTGCGCTGATGCCCAGTCCGCTAAACAGCTGTCTGACCAACAGCAGCGGACTGGAGGGAAAATTAAAAACCGGCCGGCACCCCTGCAGACTCCCGACAAGGAGACTCGCCGCCCGAGAACCGCTGAAATGCCGCCCGAAAACGGCAGACAGCCTCTAACAGCAAGGTCAGGACCAACCTCAGGCTGGAGACAGACACGGAAGATGGAATCAGCACTTCAAACAAAAAACAAGAGTGTCTGTTTTCTCCAAGCCAGAGGAAGGTTATGGAGCTAAACTCCAGCGAGACTTGCCACAGGAGCAGGGGCAAGTCCGCCAAGGGAGCTAACACTCCCACTCCAGTGCCTACAGCACTGGCCATCTCCCTTGTCGAGGGATGGATGGGAACCAGAGCTGGGCTGGTCAAGAAGAGGGGTCACTGGCTGAACAACATTGGGAGCATGCTTGAGGTACAGGATCAGGAAGAGCTGCTGGGTGTGGCCGCTATGTGGCTCCACCACTAGCGAGATGGCTTTTCAGTCTCAACTGGTGGCCAGCTTACTATCTGTTCTTTTCAAAAAACCTCTCCAAGACAGGTAGTCATGAGGTGTTGGATTTCATCACGCATCCCCTAAATTGCATTTATTCAAAGTGTTCACCGTTATTGGGGGGTACATTGAGCATAGCTTTTAAAAACCCAAATATCTTAAAATGAATTTGATATCCCTGATGTTGGCTATCATTTTTGCATGCTCTTTCCAGAGGGACAGGGTAGTATGGCAAAACACCTGACCCTACTGTTCGCAGTGCTCCGCAACTTCTCAGGAAGATATAAAGCCTGCCCTCAACTTTAAAAAATTTGCAGGACTGTGAGAACGCCGACCTCACAACCACAGATCCTGCTGTCTGGCTAAGTTACCCAAGCCTAAAAAACTGGACGAAGTGTCCAAAATATTCGGCGCAAGAGGGCAGGGTCTGGAATGAGCACCACACTAAACCAGTCAGCAGTACCTCTAACGCGTCCACCAGGAGGGTCTACCTCATGGTACTGGTGAAAGCTCGGGGCCTGCATGGCAATCCCGTAAGCCTTTCAGGCCAGGGCCCATAGCAGGCCCCATGGAAAATGTGCCACACCCCAACAAACATCATCCCTACAGACAAGGAACCAGAAACCGAAGAAACAACAGTGAAGACAGATAAGTATGGTTCTTACCATCACATAAAGGTGAAGGGTTTGTACTAACAGAGGGGAGGGAATCACACCTGGTTGGGAAGCTATCACTCTTGGTGATTATATTCCAAAAAATATACAAGGGAGAATAGAATTAATATCTTGCCACCAGTACAGCATGGGGTCTACCCTCCCTCTAATAAACATGAGGGTCTAGCTTCTGGGGATATACCAGGGGTCATAAGAAATCCCATATGAGCCTTGGGTACCCAAAAAAACCCAGATGATGAATGTCGCACCGTCATTGATTAAAACCACATGAGTATTCACCAGGTATACCCACTTATGGAATCCGTAACTGCTACCATGGATTCCAGAATACTTTATGGTAGACATCGACTTAAAGATGCATCCTATTCAGTACCCCTTCATAAGGACGGATATACCACAATTTACCTGGATGGGGTAACCATGGCAAGCATTGCCATTTTTCATTCACTGCACATCTCGCATATGCATGTGACTAGACTTGGCTAATATGAGCTGAAGCTATCCAGAATCAAAACAGCCCTGACACTTTAAGGAACTTTTCGTCATGGCATGTCTATATATTCATGACAGACTATCCTTGGATGTAGCTATCAGCAGCATTTGCTACTAACTTATTTAGCCTGGGCCCTGTCATATATCCAGATATCTACATTAACCCCATCCCAACATTGTCTATCTGGTATTCATTAATACTATGTAATATGGCACATCAACCACCTATCATCTACGTGATAGAGTATTGGGATCAGTAGCAGCTTTACTAGATACTGAACCTTGTACCTTCCCAGTGAGCTGAGATACTAGTGTTCAACTATATTCCACTAGGGAACATACCTGATGAACACCAAGAAGTGTGAAGAAACTGCTCAAACATAGGAACTACACTACAACAAAAACCTGTACTGGAGTTCTGGCAGGTCTTCACCACAATAAAGGATTCAGCCAGAAGTGCTCTGTCAGCCTACTTAACTCGGGCACCAGGACCACAGGTTATAGGGTACCTCCCGCTGATGATCAAATTCAGGAGAGATTAATCCCCCAGACCCAGGTACACCCAAATCTGGGATGTCAGTGTGGACCTGACGTACCTTAGGGGATGGTCACCAGCCAGGTCCCTCAACCTGGAACAGCCCACCTTGAAGGGACATGCTGATGTCCTTGTCTCAGCACAAAGAGTCCAGTTCCTCCACCCACTACGATTGGACAATATGGTCCACTACACCACGTTACATTACCATTAGGGGCTGGGCAAACAGAGCAGACCAAGAACATTAGATCTAGTCATGGAATTCCAGGCATACCCACCTGAACCACGGTTATGTGTCATGACCCACTTATTGAACTACATCAACACAATAAGTAATCCTTGAGGGAGAGAAAAAGCCTTATGGGTCAGCCACAAGAAACGTTATGGTCGGTTGATGAGCCAAACTATCTCAAGTGGCTCAAGCAGGTACTGGGAGTTGCTGGAGTACATATTAACGTGTATAAACCTTACTCCACCAGGACAGCATCCACATCAGTGACTAAGAGGATGGACGTGCCAATGGACCACATCCTGGCTCAGCGGGGTGGTCTAGGGAGTATACGTTCCAAACTTTTATAACAAACCACTGGCAGAACCTGTATTGTTTGCAGAAAAAGAATCTGCAAAAAATATATAATTTAAGCCCGGGGGAGCATTTGGTCTTGTTGTTGTTAATAACACCATTATTGTTTTTATGAACAGATTCATGGTTGATTACGATAACATACTTCCTCCCTCGAATGACTTCGGCAACGAGTGAAGTATGAACTGTTACACGGTTTGAAATCACAGAGCTTTAAAATCTTCACGTAGTCACTCACGTGACTCCGAAGTAAAATAGTAAGATTAAACGAGAACTTGCCAGTTTGAAGTTTGATCTGTATTTTATGAGGAGTTACGATGAGGGATTACATGCCCTCCGCTCCCACCCTCAATAATATGGGTCAAACTGATAACTAAGGTCTCCTTTTCCTTACTATGCTTATTTCAATAACTGTGTCTGTCTGTGATTCCACACCGCTGCTTTGAAGTATGTCGCGCATGCATGCTGAGCGGGTTCTTCACGTAATCCCTCATCGTAAATCCTCATAAAATACAGATCAAACTTCAAACTGGTAAGTTCTCGTTTAATCTTACTATTTTACATTGCTTCAGTGCACTCAGTTTCTCCCTGTAATAGCCAATCATGAGATTTAGAAACAATTCCATAATTGGTGAAATTAAACGTTATCAGAGTAGTTTGCATCCTTATTCCTGAGCTTGCAACTGGCAAATCATTCCTCCAAGAATATGTTGATTGTTGGGAATTGAGTCAGTGGCTGATAAACTCGTTCCATGGCAATTATAAAGCAGAATAAGGCAGCTGTGGATTGAAGCACGAGGCATGATGATGAGAAAGACCACTCTCCCCAACCCCAACGTGATTGTGTCCCAAGCCGTTATCAGACATGTGTATCTGCAATTATAGGCTGCTGCTTGAAGGAAGGTCGGCAAGCCCCTGGCAGGTCAAAGAAACGCTTCAAGGACAACATCAAGAACAGTCTGAAAAAATTCCACATCACATCGAGCAACTGGGAGCACATTGCACTGGACAGGTGCTCCTGGAGGAAATCCGTGCAGGAAGGAGCTGCACGTCACGAAATGGAACTAAGCCGTGTCGCAGAGACAAAGCAACAGCACCGTAAGGAGAGAGAGAAGGGGGCTCGACGACTACCAACCACCACCAGTCTCGACTGCCTACATTGCACCAAGGTGTGTAGAGCGTGGATTGGCCTCTTCAGACATGTGTGGACCCACAAGTAGATGACCCTATGGAAAGGAGAGGACAGTCATACTCGTTTCGAGTGACCGCCGATGATGATGATGATGAAGCTGCTGCAATCTGACTGACACTCAGAAGTGATGTGCTGCTGAAGCTGTCATTATTCACAGGCAGAAGCAGTTGCAGGACAATGATGTCCTGGTGGGGACAATTTAATTCATGGATGATTGGTAACTTGATTGCCAGTGAGTGAAAACTATTCAGTTATTATTGAGAAAATGAGCATCATGCACGTTGACAACATCATTCCATAGGTGAATAAAACCAAGCAAACAACATCAGCTTCACGGTAAGGCCATCAAAAAGGTCAAAAGGGACCTGCTCCAAGCTGGAGGATGAGACAGATGTTCGGCAGCTGTGGCAGGGCCTGAATGCAATCACCTCCTACAAGGCAAAATCAGGAGACAGCTCGAAAGTTGGTGAAACATCACTCCCTGATGAGCTCAATGCGTTTTACGCACGCTTTGATAGGGAGAACACTGATGTACCTTCCCGAGCCCCCATTCGCTGTGATGGTATTTCAGTCTCAGTCACAGAGGCTGACGTCAGGAAGTCCTTCAGAGGGGTGAACCCTCGAAAAGCGCCTGGACCTGATGGTATACCTGGTCGTGTTCTAAAAACCTGTGTGGACCAACTGGCTGGAGTTTTTACGGACATTTTCAACCTCTCACCTCTGAGATCTGAGGTTCCCACCTGCTTCAAAAGGGCATCAATTATACCAGTGCCCAAGAAGAGTAAGGTGCCATGCCTCTATGACTATCAACCTGTGGCACTAACACCTGGGGTGATGAAGTGCTTTGAGAGGTTGATCATGGCACAAATCAACTCCTACCTCGACAAAAACCTGGACTCACTGCAGTTTGCTTACTGCCACAACAGATCAACAGTGGATGTGATCTCGCTGGCCCTCCACTCCGCTCTGGACAACTTGGACAAAATAAACTCATATGTCAGGCTGTGCTCAGCCCCCTGCTGTACTCACTCTATACTCATGACTGCGTAGCCAGTCAAAGTGCAAACTCCATCATCAGGTTTGCTGACGACACCACTGTTGTGGGACATATCACTGATGGGGATTAGTCAGAGTATAGAAGAGAGATCGAGCAACTGTCCATATGGTGCCAGCACAATAACCTGGCCCTCAACACCAGCAAAACCCAGTAGCTGATTGTGGACTTTGGAAGGTGTAGGGTGGGGACCCACAGTCCCGTTTATATCAATGGGTCGATGGTTGAAACGGTCACGATCTTCAAATTCCTGGGCGTGCACCTCTCTGAAGATCTTTCCTGGTCCGAGAACACTGATGCAGTTATCAAGAAAGCACATCAGCGCCTCTACTTCCTGAGAAGATTACGGAGAGTCAGTTTGTCAAGGAGGACTCTCTCTAACTTCTACAGGTGCACAGTAGAGAGCATGCTGACCAGTTGCATTGTGGCTTGTTTCGGCAACTTGAGCGCCCTGGAGAGGAAAAGACTACAAAAAGTAGTAAACACTGCCCAGTCCATCATCGGCTCTGACCTTCCTTCCATCGAAGGGATTTATCGCAGTCACTGCCTCAAAATGGTTGGCAGTATCATCAAAGACCCACACCGTCCTGGCCACACACTCATCTCCCTGCTACCTTCAGGTAGAAGGTACCGGAGCCTGAAGACTGCAACGACCAGGTTCAGGAATAGCTACTTCCCCAGCCATCAGGCTATTAAACCTGGCTCGGACAAAACTCTGAACATTAATAACCCATTATCTGTTATTTGCACTTCATCAGTTTATTTATTCATGTGTGCATATATTTATATAATGGTATATGGACACACTGATCTGTTTTGTAGTCAATGCCTACTATGTTCTGTTGTGCTGATGCAAAGCAAGAATTTCATTGTCCTATCAGGGACACATGACAATAAACTCACTTGACTTGATTTGACTTGATTTACACTTAGAAGTTCCTGCTCCATTTTTCCTGTGGTCAGAACTTCGAATGGCCGTACATGCAATCACATTATAACATTAGACAAATTGTTGTTCTGCATTTTTTGCATGAGGTCAATTTCTAGGCATTGGTCTCTTCACTTCCTCAAGAATGTTATTGATCAATGAGGGAGATTCTACAAGAACCAGCTATGTAATAATATGCTTAAAGATAGGTGTTTTTAAAATCTGCAACTAAGTGTCTGTTTTAAAGTTACTTAATTTTCCATTTTGAAACAAATATACAAGCAAATTAGGATTAGAAGTAGGGGAATGACAGGGTTATGTTGAAGTTACAATCAGGTCAACCATGATTTAACAGAAAGGAGGAGCAAGTTTGAGAAAGCTGAGGGCATACTGCGACTCCTCAACAGTTTGAAAAAGGGTCCCAGCCTGAAATGTTTTCCACCCATTTTCCTTCACAGATGCTGCCTGGCCTGCAAAATTACCCTGCTCCTTTTTTTGCTCAAGATTCCGGCATCTGCAGGCTTATTTATACCGCTTCTGGCTGCTTGTCAAGAATCTATGTAACTCTGCCTCTGAAATATTCAGATTGTCCATTGTCCTTTGAAGTAAAGTCCCAAAGAGTCATGACCTGGTAGAAATTGATGCTTCTTTTTTGCTGAGCCCTTACTGTGATACCGCGAACCCTAATAAAACATTCACCCGCAGGGGGAAACTTCCTCTCTCTACATTCAGTCGATCAAGATCCCTGGGGATAATTAGGTTTTATAATATAACTACCTCTTGTTTGAAACTTTGGCAGATACAAGCATAGGATGTCTGACTTTTCATCATAAGATGATCAGCTCATTCCAGTAATTAGTCAAGGAGAGCTCCTCTGAGCTATTTCTGATGCCTTTTCATTCTCCTTTCAATAAGGAAACCATTTTACCCAAGCTCTGCCTGGTATTAATCATATTGCTTATTGTTTCATTATTTCAATTTAAACAGATCAATTCATATTTTACATTCTAAAGGTGTTTTATTTATGCAACATTGCCTTTTAATCTTTTGATCAAATGACTCTCTCAGAAGTTAAAAAAAATAGTAGTTTTCAAGCAGTTAATACTTTAATTAGAATTTATTTCCTCAAACAATACACAATAAACAATTATTTGCCTGTTGTGTCATCAAAAAGTACCTCATACCTACTGTGTTAGAATGGTTTTGATCTTGTCAGTCTGTGAAAAGATCGGAGATAAAAAGAGAAATGGAAGCTTCTTGAAAAGGGAAAGCTGCAAGGGTAGTCTGGCTTTTAAAAAGGAGAGCTGCAATGAATTATTTACAACCAGAATTCCCACAGTGTCGCTTTGTGCACTGTCATCTATAAGTGGCTCTGAAGTATAGTCTAGTTTATCCGGTCAGTCATAGTACTAAATCTTTTGCACTGGTTTTCAGCTTCACAGCCCAAAGCACTTCATGTAATGACTTTTTTTGTCTCCCTTTTACTGAGCATAAATTTCTAATTTTAATTTCCTTCCTTCCCAACTTCATCGCCTTCTATGTTGGCCATGAAATTGCCAAGGACTTTTTCAAGGCCACACTATGGAAAATACATTTTGGTGGTGGAGCATACTAAAGCAGTTTATCAATGAAAATTACATCAGATGGAAAATTAAAATGTGCAATTTTGGACATGAGATGCATTTACACACATCAATTTTTAGTTATGTGGAACACACACAAATTGACATTACTCATCAGACACAGCCAGGAGAGATTGAATCACAGTCTTTTGCACTTCAACCAATCATTGACTCTTCTCAGGTGTAGTATATTTCCATAGTGCTGTATTCTGGAATGTTGTAAATCAGGATGATTCAAAAGAACGTTCAATCATTTTACACAGACTTGTGAAGTCTATTCCTGATGCTGCTAATTCCATAGCTTCTACCTTTAGCCACAATAACATTGGGAGATTGTGCTTCTAGTACAACAATTATTTCCACATTATCCACTTTCTCATAATACATAAGAAATGGGATCAAGAGTAAGCTGGTCAGCCCCTTGATCACTGTCCACCACTTGATAAGAAATTCATCAACATCGGTTTCAAATACAATGACTGAATCTCATGAATCCTCTGGGGGACAAAACTCCAATTTTGAGAGTAAACCCCTAACTACATACTTAAAGAAGATTAATGGAATCTAACTGAGTCAACATGGTTTTATGAAAGATAAATCATCTTTGACAAATTTGCTTCAGTTTTTCAAGGACATGACAAGGGGAACCTGCAGAAGCACTTGGAGTTTCAGAAGTCATTTAACAATGTGCCAAATAAAAGCCTTGTGCACAAGATAAGAGTTCAAACTACAAGGAGAAGTGTGTTAGCATGAATTGCAGATTAATTAGGAAATGGAGGTTTCCCTCTTCCATTATAGATGAGGCTCTCACTAGGGTCTCCTCGATATCCCGCAGCTCCACTCTTGCTCCCCCTCCCCCAATTCGCAACAAGGACAGAGTCCCCCTTGACCTCACCTTCCACCCCATCAGCCGTCTCATAGAGTATATAATCCTCCAACACTTTCCGCCGATACCTTTCCCTCCGCAACTCCCTGGTCAACTCGTCCCTTCCCACCCAACCACCCCCTCCCCAAGTACTTTCCCTGGAAACCACAGGAGATACAAAACCTGTCCCTTTACCTCCCCACTCAACTCCGTCCAAGGACCCCAACAGTCTTTTCAGGTGCAGCAGAGGTTCACTTGCACCTCCTCCAACCTCGTCTACTGTATCCGCTGTTCCAGGTGTCAACTTCTGTACATCGGTGAGACCAAGTGCAAGCTCGGTGATCGTTTCGCTGAACACCTCCGCTCAGTCCGCCTTAACCTACCTGATCTACTGGTTGCTCAGCACTTCAACTCCCCCTCCCATTCCCAATCTGACTTTTCTGTCCTGGGCCTCCTCCATTGTCAGAGTGAGGCCCAGCACAAATTGGAAGAACAGCACCTCATATTTCGCTTGGTTAGCTTGCACCACGGTGATGTAAACATTTACTTCTCTAACTTCAACTAGCCCTTGCTTTCCCTCTCTCTCCATCCCCTCCCTCTTCCCAGTTCCCCCACCAGTCTTACTGTCTCTGACTACATGCTATCTCTGCCCCGCCCACTCCCCTTACATCAGTCTGAAGAAGGATCTCGACCCGAAACGTCACCCATTCCTTCTCTCCAGAGATGCTGCCTGTCCCGCTGATGTACTCCAGCATTTTGTGTCTACCTTGCAGATTAATTATTGCACAGAGACAGCAAGTTAAAATGAGCAGGGCTTTAATCACACTGGAAGCAAGTAATTAATGGAATGCCCCAAAAATCAGTACTTGATCTTCAATTAATTATGATTTAGAGTCATAGAACTGTACAGTGCGGAAACTGATCCGTCAGCCCAACTTGGCCATCCTGACCAAGTTGCCTACCTGAGCTAGATCTATTTTCCTGACCAATTATCAGCAGTTAAAAATGTTTGATCTATTTTCATTGAAATTTAGAAGAATGAATGGTGATCCTATTGAAACATATTAGATCTTTACGGGGCAAAATAAAACAGATGTCAAGATGTTTCTATTAGTGGGATAGTCTCAAAATAGGTGATATAGATGAAAAGCAATCATTAAAAACTGAGTTGTGTAGGAACGTCTTCTCACTGAGACTGGTGAATCTCTGATTGAAACAAAAGATGAAGCATACAAATTAGCCAGAAAAAGCAGCCTACCAGAGGACTGGGAGAAATTCAGAGTCCAGCAGTGGAGGACAAAGGGCTTAATTAGGAAAGGGAAATAGATTATGAAAAAAAAACTGAAAACTGGCAGGGAACATAAAAACTGACTGCAAAAGCTTTTATAGATATGTGAAGAGAAAAAGATTAGTTAAAACAAATGTAGGTCCCTTGCAGTCAGAAACAGGTGAATTGATCATGGGGAACAAGGATATGGCAGACAAATTGAATAACTACTTAGGTTCTGTCTTCACTAAGGAAGACATAAATAATCTGCCGGAAATAGCAGGGGACCAGGGGTCAAATGAGATGGAGGAACTGAGTGAAATCCAGGTTAGTCGGGAAGTGGTGTTAGGTAAATTGAGTGGATTAAAGGCCGATAAATCCCCAGGGCCAGATAGGCTGCATCCCAGAGTACTTAAGGAAGTCGACCCAGAAATAATGGATGCATTAGTGATAATATTTCAAAACTCTTTAGATTCTGAAGTAGTTCCTGAGGATTGGAGAGTAGCTAATCTAACCCCACTTTTTAAAAAGGAAGGGAGAGAGAAAACGGGGAATTACAAACCAGTTAGTCTAACATCAGTAGTGGGGAAATGCTAGAGTCGGTTATTAAAGATGGGATAGCAGCACATTTGGAATGTGGTGAAATCATTGGACAAAGTCAGCATGCATTTATGAAAGGTAAATCAAGTCTGACGAATCTTATAGAATTTTTGAAGGATATAACTAGTAGAGTGGATAAGGGAGAACCAGTGGATGTGTTATATCTGGACTTTAACAAGGCTTTCGACAAGGTCCCACATAAGATATTAGTATGCAAACTTAAAGCACACGGTATTGAGGGTTCAGTATTGATGTGGATAGAGAACTGGCTGGCAAACAGGAAGCAAAATGTAGGAGTAAATGGGTCCTTTACAGAATGGCAGTCAGTGACTAGTGGGGTACCGCAAGGCTCAGTGCTAGGACCCCAGCAATTTACAATATATATTAATGATTTGGATGAGGGAATTGAATGCAACATCTCCAAGTTTGCGGATGACACGAAGCTGGGGGGCAGTGTTAGCTGTGAGGAGGATGCTAGGAGGCTGCAAGGTGACGGATAGGTTGGGTGAGTGGGAAAATGCATGGCAGATGCAGTATAATGTGGATAAATGTGAAGTTATCCACTTTGGTGGCAAGAACAGGAAAGTAGACTGTTATCTGAATGGTGGCCGATTAGGAAAAGGGGAGATGCAACGAGACCTGGGTGTCATGGTACACCAGTTATTGAAAGTAGGCATGCAGGTGCAGCAGGCAGTGAAGAAAGCGAATGGTATGTTAGCATTCATAGCAAAAGGATTTGAGTATAGGAGCAGGGAGGTTCTACTGCAGTGTTCAAGAAGGAACTGCAGATGCTGGAAAATTGAAGGTACACAAAAAAGCTGGAGAAATTCAGCGGGTGCAGCAGCACCTATGGAGCGAAGGAAATAGGCAACGTTTCGGGCCGAAACCCTTCTTCAGACTGATCGGGGGCGGGGGTGGGTGGGGACAAGAAAGGAAAAAGGAGGAGGAGCCCGAAGGCTGGGGGATGGGAGGAGACAGCAGGGGGACTGAGGAAGGGGAGGAGACAGCGGAGGTGCTCGGTCCGCAATAACCAAGTTGACCTCCCAGTGGCTCAGCACTTCAACTCCTCCTCTCACTCCGTCTCCGACCTCTCTGTCCTGGGTCTCCTCCATGGCCACAGCGAGCAACACCGAAAATTGGAGGAACAGCACCTCATATTCTGCTTGGGGTGTCTGCATCCTGGGGGCATGAACATCGAATTCTCCCAATTTTGTTAGTCCTTGCTGTCTCCTCCCCTTCCTCAGTCCCCCTGCTGTCTCCTCCCATCCCCCAGTCTTCGGGGTCGTCCTCTTTTTTCCTTACTTGTCCCCGCTCCCCCCCCACCCCCGATCAGTCTGAAGAAGGGTTTTGGCACTGAAAAAGCTACTTATCTTAACTACTAAACCAGGTTCGCTTCTTAATAAACAGACACCACACAAACTGTTTGGTAGACCAGTTCAAAACTTTACTTAACATCGGCCGATGGAAGGGAGGGAGAACTCCAGTCAAGTGACCAACACAGACACTTGACTGTGCTCAGCCACCTTCCCTGAACAACAGAATTACATTGCTTTAAATAGTTTTTTTTTTGTCCCCTTAGCACATTCCACAGACATTAGTCATGGTCAGAGGTACAGGAAAAGGTTTCCACAGAATGCATCACATCAAACCTTTTGTTTACATGGTACAAGATATACTAAAAACATTGTATATCTTCTTTGTCACTTGGTCCCTCATAAACATAGGCCATCTGCTTTATTTTATTGCCTCTTGCTTCAAAGATATCTTTAGCTCCTTCTCTCTCTTCCTCTATCGCCTCCTCCCCCATAAACATTGATCATTTGGTTTATGGCATCTCACTTTAAAGATTTGACCAGCTATCTCTATAGCTTCTCCTCTGCCTGTCACTTGGGAGACAATGTTAAAGGATTTATTATCTCACACACCCCGCAACCCGAGGAAAGCCTAATTTGACACTAAATATAAGCTGGAAGCTAGCCCAGAAGCCAATTTAATATCTTCTTATATTTTTTACTAAAATTCGGTTTCATCAGCACGAAACGTTGCCTATTTCCTTCGCTCCATAGATGCTGCTGCACCCGCTGAGTTTCTCCAGCTTTTTTGTGTACCTGAAGTTCTACTGCAGTTGTACTTGGTGAGACCACACCTGGAGTATTGTGTCCAGTTTTGGTCTCCTAATCTGAGGAAATACATTCTTTCTATAGAGGGAGTACAGAGAAGGTTCACCAGACTAATTCCTGGGATGGCAGGACTTTCATATGAAGAAAGACTGGATAGACTCGGCTTGTACTCGCTAGAATTTAGATGATTGAGGAGGGATCTTATAGAAACTTAAAAAATTCTTAAAGGGTTGGACAGACTAGATGCAGGAAGATTGTTCCTGATGTTGGGGAAGTCCAGAACACGGGGTCACAGTTTAAGGATAAGGGGAAAGTTTTTTAGGTCCGAGATGAGAAAAACATTTTTCACAGAGAGAATGGTGAATCTGTGGAATTCTCTGCCACAGAAGGTAGTTGAGGCCAGTTCATTGGCTATATTTGAGAGGGAGTTAGATGTGGCCCTTGTGGCTAAAGGGATCAGGGGTATGGAGAAAAGGCAGGTACAGGATACTGAGTTGGATGATCAGCCATGATCATATTGAATGGCGGTGCAGGCTAGAAGGGCCGAATGGCCTACTCCTGCACCTATTTTATATGTTTCTATGTTTCCACCTAAAATGCCTATGATGACAAGATCATTTAAATTATTTAAAGTAAAGCAAGTACATTTTTATAAAATCAGGGAATTGAAGGCAACAGAAACTGGTACAGAAAAGGATACAAGGCCTGGGGTACAACAGCCATAATCACAGTGAATGTTAAGACAGGCTTGATGGGCTGAGTGGCCTCCTCTTTTCTGTTTTCTTATATCCTTGTGCTCTTATTTATTAGACTTCTCGGCTGGTGGAAAATTCCTTTTACATCTATTTTATCTAGCTCTTTAAGAATATTATGAATATTAATGAGGTAGTTCTCAATCTATTAACGTCAGAGATTAGAGATTTGAGTGACTTAATCTGTCCGGAAACCAGTCTGGGGAATACAGGTGCACCCCTTTCTTACTATCTATATCATTTTTTAGGGAAGTCGATGAAAGCTATACACAACATTGGTGCTCCATAATTATAGTAAAACATATTTACTCATGTGCACATATCATCAATGTTTAGAGGATGACATACCATCTGCCTACTTAATTGCATACTACACCTATATATTAGCTTCCAGCAGAAGGATAACCAGATTCCTTTGAACATCAATATTTCCTAATCTATGGAAACAACTGCTATTCATGTAAATCTGAAAGAAAAACAAAAAACGCAGGAAGCTTTTAGAAGTTTTGTCTGTGAAAAGAGAAGCAGATTAACGTTTCATGATGTTTAATCAGAAATGGGAATGACAAAAAAAACAAGTTAGTTTTCTGAAGTGGAGAAAATGGGGAAAAGATGGGCAAAGAAAGGGAATATACCTGACTGGGTAAAAGCATCAGTTAATATGGCGGTTAGGATCAAATTTTGCTTCTTTTTCAGTGTGAAGTGTTGTCAATAGTTAGGTTGTGGGCCAAAGAACATTAATAGAAAGAGAAAAATTGAATCAAAATTATAAATGGATGGCAGAACAAATGGACACTTCTGAAAAGGGCAAGTTAACTAAAGTTGGAGAATTCAATTTGGGAAAGCTGCTTTATGCCTAGACAGCAGATTATGTGTGTTCCTCATGCTTACTGTGGGCTTCATTGGAATAGTAGAGTAAGCTACAAACTGATCAGTCAAAGTGGGTAATGGAATGAATTAATGTTAATTTCCATTAACAAGCCAAACAGTCCAATGTGTCATGTTCATGCAGGAAAACCAAGACAACATTCAGTCAAGAGTTGAACATTTTCATAATGTTCAAAACGTTTAAGTATCAGACAATGACCAACTTCAACAAATGATTCCAACCATCCATGCTTAACAACTCAATGATGTTACAATTGGTAAGTTCTCCAATAATTTTGTGGTCATTGTTTGTGGTAATGAATGCATCTTCAAGGCCCAAGAAGCTCAACAATATTCAGGATAATGCAGTCAGCTTGATTGATACTGCTTTCACCATCCTGAAAATCCATTCCCTCTACCACTGGCACACAGTGGCCGTAGAGTCTATTCTGTCAGTGTTTCACAAAGCTATGACCTCTACCACAAAGAGGGACAAGGGCTTGAGCGCTATCTGTTTGAATTTGCATATTTTCCCTGTTGCTTTGGGTGCTCAGTTGTCCTTGTTCATCAAAAGACACACTGATAGGTTAATTTGTTTTATAAATTATCCAAATGTAGGTGAGTGAGAGGAGGATAAGAAGGGATTGATCAACATGTGAGAGAGAATGAATTGTAAGGACATAAGTGTGGGAATGAAACTGATGGAAAGGCTCTGCAAGCTGCCATACATAGATACGTACTGTAGATACATAGACAATTGGTGCAGGAGTAGGCCATTTGGCCCTTTGAGCAAGCACCGTCATTCAATGTGATCATGGCTGATCATCCTTGATCAAGAATGTCCTTCCTCAAATTAGACCAAAACTGCACACAATACTCCAGGTGTGGTCTCAAAGCCGTTTCTGCCTAATCATTCCACTGCAGAACATTATGTAGGCTTGATTGTCCTGCTTCCTTCATTATCTTCCTTAATGGCATTACAATTTCAGCATACTCTCCAATCTAGTCCGAACTGTATCCTGCCATTCCGAAAAACGTCATCATCTTTCCTACACTCAGAGCTTTGATTATTGCCTCTATTTGGTTCGGCGCTATAGTTTTTGTTCCTTTGGAGATCAATCGTCCCAATTATTCTACCTGTTGCACACAAAACCGCAACTTTTTCCTAGACATTTTATGGTCTCCGTACGTCAGTCTTTCTAGAAGAGTCAAGGTATCCTGCTCACATTGCTCCTCAGTTTCAGAGCAAATCAACAAATCATCCACAAACTGTGTTAGCGTACTGTCCAAGGATATGCCTTCCACATACGCCTTTAGTACCTAATTGACAAACATGGGGCGAGTGTTTGAATCCCTGTGGCATCCTAGTGTAAGTGTATTGAGTACCCCTATAGGTAAAAGCAAACAAATACTGGCACTGGTCTGCTAAGGGCACACTGAAGAACGCTGAACACAGATCTATTACTGAAAAGTAAGCTGCCTCCGGTGGAACATTGGTCAGCAGTGTGTGCGGTTTTGGAACCACCGCGGGCCAATCCCTCACCACCTCGTTTACTGCTCGCAGATCATGTACTAGCCTCCACCTTGACTTGTTTGCCTTTAAAACTGGTAACAAGGGGGTGTTGCAGGGTCTACGTGTTTTGATAAGTACTTCTACCTCCACCAGACCTTGTATAGTTGGTGCTATACCGTCCTCTGCCTTGGGCTTCAGAGGGTACTGCGGTCTCCGGGATGGAACTGCTCCTTGTTTTAATCTTATCTCCACTGGACTTGCAGAATTTACCATGCCCACATCTGTGTCATGTTGTGACCACAAGCCAGATGGCAACTCGTTTAGCCTTTCCTCCTTTGCCTGGCCTGCTGTTTTCAACACAGGGAGCTGTTGCTGGGGGTTAATTTCAATCTCTTTCATCATGCCCACCATATCTATATTGACTATTATCTTGATGTAATTATTGTCTTTTGGAGCAATCTTTATCCAGTTTCTAACAGTGCCTGCATGTTTCACCAGGGATCCCAATTCCCTGGACTGATATCCCTTATTTACAAGCAATGTCATGTGGGGTGCAGCCACGTTTCTCCAGGAAGGTGTTCCATTCAATCTGCAAAGCTGCCCCTTGTTTCCCAATATTATTGCTTCTGCTCTCAAATGGTGCCGGCCACACGTCCATGTACGCCACATTCTCTCCTGCTCTACATCCTGGGTTTCGTCAAAATGTATCGTACAGTGCAGCTCAGACTTGGGCGGGATTGCTTTGAGTAATATGGTTAGTACTCCCTTCTCCCACTTGTTCCATGTTTCCCAGATTGGATCTTCTATGTCCCCTATCCAAATCACGGTAGCTTTGCTAACTTCCCGCATTACCAATTAGGCACTCGACCTTTCCACACTCAGAACATTTCTGGTGCATTTTAATTTTAGTTCCAGTTATGCAGGGCGTCTCTACCGAACAAATTAATGGGAGTTCCTTTTGACACTAATATTGGCAATACTATCTCTTTGTTACTCATTTTTAAACTCATGGGGGTCGTGCATAGTGTTAACTGTGTCTTTCCCGAGAACCCTAAAGTTTTAACAAATGTTCCTGACATGGGAAGGTGGGAGGCATACTGTGGCTGAACACAAGTATATGTAGCTCCAATGTCTATCATCATGGGTGTTAACTGTGTCCCCAAAATTACCTGAACCATGTGTTCTTCTTCTACCTCTCGGGCTACCATTGGGTAGTGTTCCTTCCCATCCAGGTTCTCTGGGCACCCCTAATATCTAGCATAGGGGTTCATGGGTCCAGCCGGGCTTTCAGTCGGGCCCGTTGGGGTCATCCCTGGGGTGGGGTATTGTCCACCCTCCATTGGTACCTGTGGATAGGGGCTGGGCCACGGACCGTGCGGACAGTCCCTTCTCATGTGCCCTATCTGATTGCATCCCCAGCACACCATATCAGCTACCTGTTTCCTTACAGGCCTCCCTCGTCCACCTCCTTGCAATCCTCCCCCTTGGGGGCCCCAGTCCTGTCTGGGCTGATTTCCTGATTTATTTCATCCTTGATAGGGCATTTGAGGAAACGCTCCCCCCCCAAAAACATTTATTATTGGTATAGGATTTTCCGGCCCTTGTCTGGCTCTGGCATACGTGTTGGTGCATCACTCATTTCAGCTGTTTCAACCGGTTCTGTGGTTACAGCGAGGATTTTCTTTCCTTTTTCATGCTCTTTTATTTTTAGTTCGTCAAGTTGCATTTGTACCAGTTTTCATTGCACCTCCTTGTGTTGGTCGGTCAGCCTTTTCTTATCATTACGATATTTGTCGACTGCATGGACCAAGTGGTCCATGAACAGGGCATAGGGTATAGTTGACAATCCCACTACCTCCTCCAGCCTGGATTTTACTTGAGGGGGCATGGCATCCACAACAGCAGTCCAAAACAAAGTGGTCATCGTCTATTCATTGTTCGGTTTCAAGTCTCCACTTTTACAACTGGCCCTCTAGATAAGCTGCTGGGTTTTCTGTGTCCCCCAGTGAGTCCCCCTTCAATGCCTTGGGGTCCACTTTAAGCGGGTAACTGTATCTGAGGGCCTGCCATACTGCCTGATTTGATCATTTGATCCAGCCGTCAACCAGTGGATTACCCGCTGCGTTTGTTATGCCTGCCTTTTCCAGGAGTTCCGCCAGTTTCGTGGTTCCTATTACTTTCACCAGTAGTGCCTTTAAATCTCCTATAGCCAACAGTCGTCCTGTGGTTTCCTCCTCAAAGGCCCTAATCCATTTTCCTGCCCCATCATATATGTTAGGCAGAACATTTTTTCAGCCCTTCGAGGTCCTGTGTCCCCCAAGGAACATATTGTGTCTGTCCTGCTCTTTTCACAAGCAACGGCATCACTCTACTCCCCCGCTCCTGTCTTGTTTCTACTTCCCACTCCAGGGGTTTTATTTGTAAACTTTGCCATGCTGATCCTTCTCGGGCCGCTTCCCTTTTCTCATTCTCCATGCGTGTTCCCAATTTCTTTAATCTAATCTCCATCTGATCCATGGATTCCTTTATCCTTCGTTTGAAATCATCCACTAAATCTTCATCCATTATTCCCCTCACATCTCCCCTATCACTTCCTGTGAGAAAAGAGTTAATAGAGATGGTTGATTTATACTAGAACTCTGAAATATAACTTTGAAAGAAATAAGGTGTCAGCAGAAGCCGGACTGCTAGTAGAATAGAAAGTAACGATATACAGAACAGAGAGAAATTCTAGATAAAAAGTAGCAAACAGACAGAAACTTCAGCAGAAGCCTTAGGAGTCTTTGACGTCAGGAGACGTTCCGAGACGTTCTCGTGGGAATATAAACCTTAGTGTTCTGATTGGAAGAAGCTCAATGGGGAGAGATGAGAATGTGATAATAATGAAAAGCAATGTATAAAGATAGAAAGCATCTCCATCTTCGTGTGCCTCTAGGGGACATCAGAGGAGAGGCACCTATTCTGCAGAAAATGAAATCTCTTAAAACACTTCTTTGTCTGAATTTGTCTCAAGAGCATTTGTGATTTTTGAATCTCACACTTCCCAATTCTGTTTCCTCCTCACTGCCTCGCCCTCCTTTCAGTGCTCCTTTCAGTGACCACTTGTCCATCACTTTCCAGTCCTGTCTATCACTTTCCTTGCTCCCCCCTTCTGCTGAATAGGATGCCTCAAAATCCCTCTGATTCCTCAGGTCTTGCAGCCTCCTGATATCCCCTTCTAATTCACTCATCCTTTCCCTTTCTTTTTGTCCCCTTCTCTGTTTATTCCCTTATTTCCTCCTCATCATCCCAAGTTTCGAGTTCTCCCGCTATTTCCACTACACCTTTCACCAAGGGGCACTGTTTTGCACTGTCCGGGACGGGTTAGGGAGTGGGATACCCGAGGTCTTTTAAACTGGGATATAAAGTTGATCCTTTCTTCTGAATCCCTTGCCCCTTGGACTGTTTCTCGGGCTCCCTCCCTTCTTCCTTGGACGTGTTCCCTACCAGGTAGGTTCTCCTCAGCCTTTCACCTTCTGTCCTAAATAATTTAAGCACATCTAATTCCTTTTCTCTTTTCTTGTTCCGTGTCTCCGTATTATCTTTGGGTCTATAGTTTTTAATCAACACTTCCATTTCATCACACATGTTTATATCGAAAGTGCCTTCCTTGGGCCACTTTGTAGTCAATTTTTCCATTCTTTTCCCCCACTTCTCAGAGTTCTTTTTGACATCTTCTTTGACCACGGGGAACTTTTTACTTAATATTTCAAGCGCAGTTAGCTTACTCATGGTGATTGTCTTATTTAGTGCACTTTGTTAATTAATACAGTCACAGTCCTTACTCCTCCTCTGTCCTTGTAGTCACTATATTACCGTACACTATTATTGCTACTCTACTTTCTGCTACTCTACAATATTCTACCAATATTTCCGTTATTTGCTTATCTCAAATTCGTATTTTGCCCTACAAACCCCTAGTCACCTAAGGCGGTATCCACAAAATATTTTAATCTGCCCGTACAAACCCCTGATCTCCCAAGGTGATATCAACAGAATGCCTCGTCCGTTCAATCCCCTGCTCCCTCAGGGTGGTATCCAAGAGATCTCATTTATATCACACAGTACTGTACTTCCTTATCCCAACTACTGTTACTCACCACACAGCACAGCCTTCTTGGAAAATCTCCGGGTTCCCTTTTTAGAACAATTTAGTGCCAGATTTGTTGGATCAGAGAGGCCTTTTTGAACACCCAGCGGCCCGTGTCTCAACAGGTTACTAGTCTAAATAAAGCATAAAAACCGCCTACCTTTTTTGCGGGTGGCCATCCTTTTCCTGTTGTCCCGGGGAGCCCCGTGGGGCTAGGAGGCACCCTTGGCTGGTCGTCCTTTACCGGATGGGCCTCTTTCTGATCCTGGCGACTACGCCAATTTTGTCGTGGTTACCGAAACTCAGAGTTGGATAAGATGACACAGACACGGAGAATTCTTCGAGAGGTCGAAAAGCCTTTATTTGCAAACAATGGCTGGAACACTCAGGAAGACAACCACCTGACTACTCATCTACTGCAGCGGCCAGCTCCCTTTTATTACAGGTTTTTAGTCATTTGGTCGTCATTGGTCTTTTTCACTCGTAGTGCAGTGGAGAGGGGCCGCCATTTACTTACAGGCAGTCGAGGGCAGCCATAGGCCATCTCCTTCGCTGACCGGCCATTTTGATTCATTAATTGGAATTTCACGACCTAGGAAGAGCTACCAGTAAAATGCCTGCTAAACTTTATTAAACTTCTTAAAAGTGTCTCCACTCCTTCTCCCCCCTTCTCTCCCCTTCCCTCTCCCTTCTTTTCCCTTCTGTCTCCCTTCTCCCTCCTCTTCTCTCTCCTTCACCCCCCTTCTCTCCTCACCCCCCCCCCCCCCCTCACCCGTGCTCTTTAAAGGACTTACGGTACTCTGTGGCAGCCGTTTAGGGGGAGATGAGAGGGGGGGAGATGAGAGGGGGGGAGATGAGAGGGGGGGGGAGATGAGAGGGGGGAGAGATGAGAGGGGGGAGATGAGAGGGGGGGAGATGAGAGGGGGGAGATGAGAGGGGGGGAGATGAGAGGGGGGAGATGAGAGGGGGGGAGATGAGAGGGGGGGGGGATGAGAGGGGGGAGGGGGAGAGGGGGGGGGAGGGGTGAGAGGGGGGGGGGGTGAGAGGGAGGGGGATGAGAGGGGAGGGGGATGAGAGGGAGGGGGGGGTGAGAGAGGGGGGGGGAGAGGGAGGGAGGGGGGGTGAGAGGGGGGGGGGAGAGGGAGGGGGGAAGATGGAGGGGGTGAGAGAGGGTGCCTTTTTACTTCAACCCAAACCCAAACAACCATTTGCAGGCAGTGCCTTTTGACCTCCAACCACATTTTCATTTTCAAACCAAATTAAGGGTACTCACAGTGCTGTAGACATTTGTCAGTGTCATTCAGAGCTCTCATTGAGGCACACCACTTGCAGACACTGATTGAGGCACACCACTTCCTGGTTTTATAGTTCCTCCCCCTCCCTCCAGCGTGGGCAGCAGAGAGAATGGGGAATGTTGTAAAAACATTAATATATCTGTCAATTTTCATCGACGGGAACAATCCTCGGCACACATGTGGCGGAGGTGGGCTCTGAGCGAGGTGGCCAAAAATGACGGCCGTAGGTGGCGGCGTACTCTCGGAAACTGCAGCACAGAAAGCCAAAACCGGTCAAGAACAGAGATTTAGTAATATAGATAACAAATATAAATGTCCTTATTCTGTGGTGAAATAAAATTGAGAGATTACAGCAATGTGCCTGAAACATTAGGATATTCTAGAATATTATTTCCTTTTCTCTATACTCCAGTGTTATAATATGAACCGTGGCCACAGTAGTATTGCAATTGCCCTGAGGATCAAGTCAAGTCTAATTGAGTTTATTGTCACATGAAGTAATACGCAGCAGCATTAGAAGCACATAGGCTCAAACAACACAGGGGAGAGCGAGAGCGAGAACGAGAGCGAATTGGAGAGAGAAAATTGGAGAGAGAGAATTGGAGAGAGAGAATTGGAGAGAGAGAATTGGAAAGAGAGAATTGGAGAGAGTTCTCCCTTCTGCCTCACGACCACTGTTGGCTGCCCTTTGTGAGGTGATTGGAGACCAAAACCTTTAGATATCCCTCTGCCCTCCATCTCCCTCTCACTACCTCCCTCTCCCTCCTTCTTTAGAGAAGAGGGGGGGAGGGAGAGGGAAGGAAGGGGGGAGAGGGGAGAGAGGAATGTGCCGTGCTTGGTGGAGATTAAAAGCATTGCCAATTGACGACATGTCCAGCAATATAGGAACAATTACAATCTTGAAACAACTGAATAAGTCCTTCAGAAGGGCAACAGAAGATCCTTCAGGAGGGTGGACCCTCGGAAAGCATCTGGACTTGATGGTGTACATTATTGTGTTCTCAAAACCTGCATGAAGGAACCGGCTGGACGTTTTGAAGAAATCTTCAACCACTCTTTACTAAGGTCTGACGTTCAGACTTGCTTTAAAAGGGCATCAATATTGTTAGTGGCCAAGAAGAATAGGTGATATGCCTCGATGACGACTGACCAGTAGCATTTACGTCCATGGTGATGAAATGCTTTGAGAGGTTCGGTATGGGGCATATCAATTCCTTATTAACAAGAATCCAAATCTACTACAATTTGCATACTGCCACAATAGATTAATAAGGCTGTGATCTCACTGTGTCTCCTCTCTGCACTGGACCGCTTGGACACTAAAATACACACACATCAGGCTGTTGGTCGTAGACTACAGCTCGGCATTCATGACTACATGATTAAGGATGATTTAATTTCACTCATTTTGTTTTAGTTCCGAGGTGGCAGACGTCTAACATGAGGACCGTACATTCTTCACAAAGAGGACAGGAGGTGGTAGATAATTAATTGTGTAAGAAGATACTGCAGATGCTGGTTTAAACCAAAGATAGACACAAAAAGCTGGAGTAACTCAGCGGGACAGGCAGCATCTCTGGAGATGGATGACGTTTCGGTTTGAGACCCTTCTTCAGAGTCTGGACCTTACGCCAGCTTTTTGTGTCTATCTTCTGTAGATAATTAGTTCTTTCATGTGCTTGTTATGCACAGACTTCAATGACATTCCAAAAGCTCCTTCTCAACTGTGTGCTTGTGGACCAGGAGTCAGTGAAGTGCTGCGCTTATTCAAGGATGGTTTGACAACATCCTTGAATCTTTTTACCAGTATCTACAGGGCTAAATGCAATTATTTTCTGCATATTATTTATTTCATTAATGAACAACTCTCCACACTGAACCTTTTGACATTCCACTCTTGTCTAGCTTCCACCAGATGTCAGTATCTGCACTGCTACATGTTGTCTGCCAAATAATAATTTTCCATTCTATTTTCATGTATTTAGATCTGTCCTATGGAATGGAACTTTACCAGGAGCTGAATTTGATAAGCGCCAAATGCACTCTGAAAACAACATGCATATAATCTACATTATCTCCTAAGACAAATACAACAAAATCAGCCACGAGGTATCCTCTGATCTCCAAGAGACAGAATACTTAACGCTTTAGACCTAGAGTATGCCCAGTTCTGCATATTCTCATTCCACCCTTGTATCATTCCATGATAACTCCACATGTTCCTACTTATTTCTATCTTTCCGTCGTCCAAACTCTTCCTGCATCCTATCAACATACTCAGACTTTCTTCTTCACATACTTCATCCTGTCTTACCAATATCATTCTCAGAGCACCTGTGCATTTCAGTGCTGTCTGCATTCTCACCAGTACACATTTCAGAATAGCCGAAATTACAAACATACAGACAAATGCAATTCCCCCAGGTATATTGCCATATTGATTAGCCAGTCTGACCAGCCTCCAAAGCCCCAATTACCCTAGTCACTTGCTTCATGTTATCCAACTGTTCTCTTATTAGCACTGCCATTCAATGTGATCATGGCTGATCATCCACAATCAGGAAGTTTAAAAGATTTAAAAGTTACAAAAATGGTTTCAGCTGAAACTAGTAAAGACAGGCTGTTACCATTCTCCTATTAATTGCAAATCCAGCAGAAAATGCATACACTTGCTCCTATTACACTAACAAGGCTAACAAAGATGTGTGTGCTATTTTCCCCATAACACAAGCGAGATAACAAGCACAACTTCATGAATGTCTCCTCTATAATATAAATATTAAGAAGATGTTCAGCCACTCTGCTCCTACCCTTGCTCTATAAGATTATAATGTGCAACATTAAAGTAAAAAAAAATTAAAAATGCTTGATCTGCAGAAAAATACCCGTTTCATCATAACCATATGTGGGCTAACCCATCCTCTCTCGGAAGAATCAGTCAATCTTAAGAAGCTGTCAATCTTAAGAAGCAGTCAATCTTAAGAAGCAAGAGGCGGTACTATGCCTGTAAGATTAAATATTGCTGAATCGCTGATTATTGAGGTATAAATAAATCTACTAAACATTGCCCCTGTGTGTGGGGATAGAGTGAAGATATAATCTGTATATTACATACTGTAAGAGTTTACAGCCACACCCACCTGACGAAATAAAGATTGGACTACTTGATTACAGATTTTATTTTCGTTTTTGTCTGTTAAAGAGAAAATGAACCACAACATTAGCGTAGTTGAGCAAGTCTTGCTGGAAACAATCACTGAAGACTGAGGAAGAGGCTACAGTTTGTCCGGGGTCTCTAAGGGGGAAAGAAAGTGCACTATCAAACCCCTTGAGTCGGAACTTCTTAGAGTACCCAGGAACATTATGGTCATTCGTCCGAAGTGACCTGGTTCCCTGCCAAGATCTTTCAGAGCAGACAACGCAAGGTAAGACAAGTTTTGGGATTGTTGACTCAGACTAAGTAGGCTACCTGAGGTATTAAGCCGATATTGAGCCAGTAATGGGATAGGCTCTGGATAAGAGTAATGTGGGAGTTCCGGTACATGTGGGAGCTTTGGTACAGCATATGTGTTATTTGGATCCAGGAAAACCTAAAGATTACATAATGAATAAAAAAAGAGAGAATATCGTTGGCCAGCATTATATTAAACAATGGGTATGTAAAAATGGAAATCTAAGGAAAATATCCCCAGGGACCCCTTGTCTGACATAGCGACCCTGTTTACAGAGAGAGGGGGATGTGTAGCAAATTTGGGGAGAGAAACAATTGGAAATAGGGTAGACCACCTCCCCCATGCCCTGACCACCAGTCACTAACAGCAGGAGCTAGGCACTCAGATCCTGTGAAGAGAAAGGGGCTCCAGTACACCTACAGGGAATGGCACCCCCAGAAGAAGGAGGAAGAAGAAGGGAGAGGGCTTAAGGCAGAAGAGGAAGAGCAGTAATGAATCCAGCAGTGAGAGAGTTAAACAACACAAAGCACCAGAGAAAGGGAAACAAAAGATAAAGCAGGATGTCGAGCTGGTGGCTTTCGAGGCACTGTACCTTAACTAACCTGCAAGAATCGTGGCTGCTCATTTTTCCCGCCAAGAACTTTAACATTTTGCAGCCAACAGTCGGTACAGTTTAAAACAAACTTGAAACAAGCAACTCTGACCTGTTTGAAAAACAGAGCTCATCTCCCTGGTGGAGAGAGAGGGGAAAGCCTGTGAGTAATCGGGCAAATGTGAGGTGTAGCAAGACTCTGAATGACAGGGAATCGAACCAATCCCATTTCTGGGCTTGGTTAATATCTACCGGCAGTGGATACATTGCTGGTGTCTCCGACAGGGCACCACAGCAACTCTCTCTCTCCAACAAGAAGAAGACTTTTGCAACTTAAAAAACAGTGCTTGCTCCTGCACCAGCTACTGCATGCCTTAACCCTCCGAGTAACTGGCCATTATTAAGTGCAATGCCCATACAAGTGGCCACAATGAAGTCTCCCAGGGGAATGCCCCAGCTGACTTTATTCATCTGCGACAACGCATCTGCCCACATAGCAGATTACAAATTATGCACATTGATCCCCACAGAAACAAAGATTCTAGTAGACACTAGACCAAGTGCAGACCCGTTGGGGCTGCTCCCCCAATGGTGTGATCCCCCAACCCAATATTCCGCCATGCACCCGTCTCCTCCATTGGAACTGAGCCCGTTCCCAAATTTAAGATTGCAGCCCTCCCCTGCCTGCTGCAGCAGTGAAAAGTTCAGTGTTCCTCTCTTGCAACTTTGTTTCGAAGTGTGTTGGAAGCTGACATGTAAATGGAGAAGCCTGTTTATTTTTGAAATACTTGGGGGTGGGGAGAAGGATTTGATTAAAAACATGTACTTCAACACGACAAAATGAAATGAGGAGCGGATACTTAGAAAGAAAAGCGAAATCTCTACCGAAATGGAAAATATCTCGGAGATTGAGCGTCTGGATTGGGCGTGGCAATGAATCAAAGGAAGAAATGCAGCCGTACTGCAGGTGGACTGATTTGAGTTTTATATATATACTAGACCAAGTGCAGACCCGTTGGGTCTGCTCCCCCAATGGTGTGATCCCCCAACCCAATATTCCACCATGCACCCGTCTCCTCCATTGGAACTGAGCCCGTTGCCAAATGTAAGTTTCCAGCACTCCCCTGCCTCCCTCAATTGCAGCCCTCCCCTGCCTGCTGCAGCAGTGAAAAGTTCAGTGTTCCTCTCTTGCAACTTTGTTTGGAAGTGTGTTGGAAGCTGATGTAAATGGAGAAGCCTGTTTATTTTTGAAATACTTGGGGGGGGGGGGGAGAAGTATTTGATTAAAAACATGTACCTCAACACGATGAAATGAAATGAGGAGCGGATACTTAGAGAGAAAAGCGAAATCTCTACCGAAATGGAAAATATCTCGGAGATCCCGCGTCCGGTTTCGGAGTTGCGGAGCGTCAAAGGAAGAAACGCGCGGCGGACGCCGTACGGCGGCAGGCGGACTGATTTGAGTTTTATATATATACTAGACCAAGTGCAGACCCGTTGGGTCTGCTCCCCCAATGGTGTGATCCCCCAACCCAATATTCCACCATGCACCCGTCTCCTCCATTGGAACTGAGCCCGTTCCCAAATGTAAGATTGCAGCCCTCCCCTGCCTGATGCAGCAGTGAAAAGTTCAGTGTTCCTCTCTTGCAACTTTGTTTCGAAGTGTGTTGGAAGCTGACATGGACAAGCCTGTTTATTTTTGAAATACTTGGGGGTGGGTTGGGGGGGGGGGGGGGGGGGGTGTAGGATTTGATTAAAAAAGCGTACTTAAACACGACGAAATGTAACGAGGAGCGGATACTTAGAAAGAAAAGCGAAATCTCTACCGAAATGGAAAAGACGTCGGCGATCCTGCGTCCGGTTTCGGAGTTGCGGAGCGTCAAAGGAAGAAACGCGCGGCGGACGCCGGACGGCGGCAGGCGGACTGATTTGAGTTTTATATATATACTAGACCAAGTGCAGACCCGTTGGGTCTGCTCCCCCAATGGTGTGATCCCCCAACCCAATATTCCACCATGCACCCGTCTCCTCCATTGGAACTGAGCCCGTTCCCAAATGTAAGATTGCAGCCCTCCCCTGCCTGCTGCAGCAGTGAAAAGTTCAGTGTTCCTCTCTTGCAACTTTGTTTCGAAGTGTGTTGGAAGCTGATGTAAATGGAGAAGCCTGTTTATTTTTGAAATACTTGGGGGTGGGTGGGGGGGGGGGGGGGGGGGGGGGGAAGGATTTGAGTAAAAACATGTACTTCAAGACGACAAAATGAAATGAGGAGCGGATACTTAGAAAGAAAAGCGAAATATCTACCGAAATGGAAAATATCTCGGAGATTGAGCGTCCGGTTTCGGAGTTGCGGAGCGTCAAAGGAAGAAACGCGCGGCGGACGCCGTACGGCGGCAGGCGGACTGATTTGAGTTTTATATATATAGATAGATAGATAGATAGATAGATAGATAGATAGATAGATAGATAGATAGATAGATAAGATAGATAGATAACGGCTCTTTCAGACAAGGGAAGGTAAAGTTGATGTTATGAGGATTGTTGAGAATTGTAAAGAAACAGCAACAATGTGGTTCAATTTGATTTCTGTGTAAAATGTAAATCAAGACAAATGCATTTGCAACAATTAAAATTTATTTTAGCAGGGATAATAAAGGGGGTGCAGGAGGAGCTGAGAAATGTTATTACATAATTATGCCTTCCTCCAACTTTCATATTAAATTTGTACCTGATGTTTTTTTCTTTTACACTATATACACTTCCTTACGCATGCTGATGGGGTGGAAGATTGCAACCTTGATGCGGTCCGCCCTGTTTTGACTAAAGCAATCAACTCAACATGCACAAGCAGAAGATCAAATAGAACAAGTTGTCCTGCAACTTTAGGCTGTGCATGCCACACGAAAGAAGACGCATGCTGATAAGGTGGGAAGAGAATGTGGAAAGTAACTTACACTTTGAAGCTTTTAATGAAATGACCTATGTCTAAGAGAGAGAGAGTCCAAAGTGTGTTTTAGATTGAGACCGTTCTTCAGTATGTTGTATTTATGAACACAGTATGAACATTTTTTGTGAATGATTTGTTAAAAGTCTTGGTCAGTTAAGTTAGTGGAGCACTGACCTTGGCTAGCAAAGCAACTTTCTAGCTGTGTTGGACTACATTTTGTAGTTATGTGAGGAAATGAAATCCTGTATCTCCAGTGGTATAAACTCAAGGTTATGTAAATGTCTGGCTGACAAATAACATTTTTCTCTGATGCAGCCTATCTATGAAACTTGTCTACAGGACAGTTATCTTATTGTTTTTTTCTTAATTTATATTTAAGAAGTATATGGCTTCTGTTTTATAATTCACCAAAGCTAGCTTGGTCAAGGTTAGCAACACAACAGCACAAGACATAGTGCCTTTGCCTGATAATATCATAAATATCAAAATGTAAATTTCTCATTTTTAGGTGTATCAAAGTTTTAAGAGTTGTGCATGATTTCCTTGAGGAGTGTATAACTGTGTTTTTCTCTTGTGAGAATTTTATTGCTTTAACGTGTGTGAATATCTGAGATTCAGCCTATTGCATGAGGTGTGGAAATTTATGAGTGAATGGCACAGAAAAGCAGGTGTAGAGTGAGTGAGTTTAAAGACTATTCCTTGTTAGTGGAGCCAGTTCTTGGTGAATGTTGAATGAATCACATAATTAAGATGAAATAGGATGCCATTGAATGAGCTAGCTCATTTACGTGATAAATCTTTGTAGAATCTCATGTGTTTTAAAAGATAGTGTCTCTTTAAGAAGTTGCAGTTGTATGGGCGTTGAGCCGGACAAAGTTATTTTCATTTCCTTTGCTCTTAGAAAATGTATTGGCTATCTATGTGGAAATTAACTGTTTAATCTCTGTCTTCTCAACTTTTATTAAACAGCGGATGTAGCTCAGCAAGAAACTGTTCATTTTCTTCGCCCCTTAACCTGGCATAAGGATTGGTGACCTTGTTGGTATTTTAAGTTTGATTTCTTCCTATTTCTTATCTTTTGAATTGAATTCAAGAGGGATCTGTATTGAGCACTGGCCAGGTGGCATTCAGATTGAGGTGTTGGATGAGAATTGGGAATGATTTTTAAATTGTTTTTTCTTCATAATGACCTTTATAAAGGGTCTGCCTTGTAAGTAGTTAAAGAGTTTAAGTAAAGCATTGACTTAGACTGGACAGGACCTTAGTGTGGATTAATTACATATGCACAGCAATTGAACTAAACCTTGTTAGTCTTACAGAAACCACTGAATCAAAAAAACGCAGAAACCACTATCAGCTGACCATGACAGCGAATCCTTACATCATGATCTGATAAGAAATTGGGATTGGTGGAAATTGGGAGAACGGTGGAAGGAGCCCTTCCCAGTACTACTGACTACACCTACCTACAGTGAAAGTCAAAAATAATCCTAATTGGATACACCAAACATATTGCAAAATAATTGGAAACTGGAAAAAGGAAGTATGAACATGGATGTCCTCCTGCAAGACTGGAGGTAAAAGGAAGCCATACACAAAAATTAAAAAAGGCTAGTAGTTACAGTATCTTGTTAAAACCAGCCATGAAAATAAGTGAACGCACGGCACTGAATTATATACATGCCTTCTTAATCCAGGATACTTGGAACGAGTCTCCCCCTGGTTGAATAAATTTGAACAATTAACAGTGACCCCTAATTTGTTCTTTGGGGTCCTGAGATTAGGAATAAAACCAAAGGGATCGATTTGAGATGGGAGACACCTCTGAGTCACACTTAATCATCACTGCTAGACATCCAGCAACAGCTAAATAAATAGGAAAAAATATAAATGGCTGAAGGACAAACAGCCAATTCATGTTTTAAAGTTGCCAATGACACAGAAGGAAAGATCACATGGGTCAGAAAGGAATGGGACACTATGAAAAGCAACAGCTGCCTACTGAGGATCTGCCTACCATGGCTCTGGTCCAAATACCCTACAAACTATGGGCAAATCATAAGAATCATGTGGGATGCGTGTATTCAGCCCCTGAACCTAAACTGACTATAAAAAGGGGAGTTGCCTTGCCACGAATTAAAACAGTATTGACTGGCCCTGGGGGCTGAAGAAGGGATAGCTATGGTCTTTATGATTGACATAATTGCCTTTATTGCAACGAGCACTATTAGTGAAAATGCAAAGTCTGTGAAATAGAACCCGAAAGTGGGCAGATGTAATGAATAGTGTTTTGTCTGAGAGCTATTTAAAATAGTCCTTTAGTACCTGATACCAATATTATTCTGTCATCTATAATGGCAGAAGCTGACACCTTTACAGTAATTGACCTACGATCAGCCCTTTTCCCCATATCCCTCATTAAAGACCGATAGCCTATTGTTCAATGGCTTTACCAGCAGTGGTGGAATAACATGCCAGCCTGCTTACCCGCTGTTATGGTAAGGGCTATGGTAAGGTAAATAAGCTTTCTTAAATCTGATTAGGATGTTGGGTTTGTGCCATAACCCATTAGGACCTAAATGACAGATTCAAACCAAATTATAATCAGACATATAATGCTTCTAGTTCATGGTATCTTGTAACATTTGAACTTATGGATGTTAATCTCTTAAAGAAGCTAAAAACTCTCCTGCAGGTCCCACAATCATGGATAAATGACATGAAGCAATTCACTGGGGGATTTGTATAAGAGTTAACGCTAACAGACTGAAACGCATGAATTCTGAATATTACTATTAATTTCAGGTTGACAGTGACATGCATGGTTACAATTAAGTAAATGGAGATGCTGGCCATTCAGTTGGCTGGATAGACTTTGGGATACTATATTATACTATGTATACACTAAGGAATAAGGAAGTTTGAAAGATTTAAAAGTTACAAAAATGGATTCAGCTGAAACTAGAAGTAAAGACAGACTGTTACCTTTCTCGTATTCATTGCAAAGCCAGCAGAAAACCCGTACCCTTGTTCCTATTACACTAAGAAGGCTAACAAAGATGTTTGTTCTTTGTCCCATAACACAAGCAAGTTAACAAGAACAACTTCATGAATGTCTCCTCTATAATATAAACATTAAGAGGATGTTCAGACACTCTGCTCCTACCCTTGCTCTATAAGATTATAATGTGCATCATTAAAGTAAAAAAAAAAAAATGCAGAAATGCAAGAGGTACAAGGAAGCCATACACAACAATTAAAAAAAGGCTAGTAGTTACAGTATCTTGTTAAAACCAGCCGTGAAAATAAGTGTCCTTCCCACCGAATGCTCAGTGTCTTCCTTGTCCAATTCTTGATCATTACATAAACACCAGGTACAATTTTAGACTGAGTGGTTAGAGTGTAGATCTCTCAATGCCCTGGTTAACGATAAAATATAATTAGTAATTTCCATTGTCACGTAGTGAATGTGAACAGCATTTGGAGTGTTCTGGATCCATGGGGTTCTGAGTGGGCAGCCATATACAATCTCTGCTGGACACAACAGAACCTTCCCTGCTGGGGTTGTGTGCAGCTGGAATAGTGCCACAGGGAATAGTTTATGCCAATTGGACCCGGTTTCAATGTGTAATTTGGCAAATTTATTTTTCAATGTTTGATTGGCTCATTCAGTGCGTCCAGCAGCCTGTGGCCAACAGGCACAATGTAATTGCTGTCGGATGCCAATCTGAACGCAGAATTCTTTGGTCACCCTTCCCACAAAATGAGGGCCATTATCCGAACTCAGCCGGGTTGGGATTCCATACCTGGGTATAATTTCTTTAATAAATACTTTAACAACCGTAGAGGTTTTGTTGTCCACAGTGGGGTAAGCTTCAATCCATTTACTAAAGACATCAACAATAAGTAATACATATTTATAAAACGGACATCTTTCCAACTCAATGTAGTCCATCTGGAGGGTCTCAAAGACTCAGAGCTCCCGTGGATTTTGAATATACGGCAACAAAGAGAAGCGGGAAAAAGCTCTGATTGGCTTTAGCCCGAGTGGGACGAGAGTCAGAGGGGGGAAACAGTTGAAAAGGAGAGGCAAAGCACAGGCAGACTTCTCAGAGCTCCCATGGATTTTGAAGAAACAGCAACAAAGAGAAGCAGGGAAAAGCACTGATTGGCTCTAGACCGAGTGGGAGGAGAGTTAGAAGAAAGTCAGAGGGGGGGGCAGAGGGGGGGGGGGGAAACAGTTTAAAACTGAGGAATTTGGTTTGTAAATTGGTAAATTAGGCAATTTATCTGTCAATATAAGAAAGATGGCTGAGGGGAGCGGCCTTGTGAGGGAAGTGTCTTGTGAGTAAAGTGTGAGTCTTTGGCTCAAGAGTCTTCGGAGAGAAGGCTACACATAAAACTCGAGAGGACGGAAAGCAGTGAACACATGTCGGGACAGTGTGAGGCTTGCAGAATGTGGGAGCCCAGGGACACGGATGGAGCCTCTAGCTGCTACAACTGTAGCAAATGCGTCCAGCTTCAGCTCCTAAAGAACCATGTTGGGACACTGGAAAAGCAGCTGGATGACCTCAGGGGCATCCAGGAAAACAAGCGTTTCCTGGACAGGACCTACAGTGAGGCAGTCACACCGAGGTTACGAGAAGAACCAAGGTGTGTGACGGAGAAAAAGGGTGGAAATCGTGGAGTGCAGAAGACCCAGGTGGCTGTGCCTAATGAAAACATGTACGCCCTCTTGGGAACTGTCCGGGGAGACAATGTTTCCAGTCCAAGTGGCGGACACGTTGGTGGCTTCTTTCCTAGAGATGGGACTCGACTGGCAAGACCGACATCGGGCAGAGCCCCAGTGGTGGGTGACTCCATTGTCCGAGGAACGGACAGGGGATTCTGTGGTGGCAGACGAGATGCAAGGATGGTCTGTTGCCTCCCTGGTGCCAGGGTTCAGGATGTCACATGCCAAATTCAGAACATCCTCGAGTGAGAAGGTGAACAGCCGGCAGTAGTTGTGCGCCAAGGCACAAACGACATCGGGAAGAAGAGGAAGGGGGTTCTCCAACATGACCAGAGAGTTGGGAAGAAGACTGAAATGCAGAACTTCTCGGGTGGTTATCTCTGGATTGCTTCCAGTACCTCATGCTAGTGAGGACAGGAACAGGGAGATAGGGGATCTGAACGTGTGGCTGAGGTGCTGGAGCAGGGAGGAAGGATTTGGATTTATAGACCACTGGGATCTCTTCTGGGGTAGGGGTGACTTGTACAAAAGGGACGGGTTACACCTTAACTGGAGGGGGACCGACATTCTGGCAGGCAGGTTTGCTAGGGCTACATGTGTGGGATTAAACTAAATAGTGGGGGGGAGGGATTGACAAATTAGAAGTATAAAGATGTAGTTGAGGGGAAGTGGCTATAGGAAAAATTACAAAAGATTCTCGAATTAATGGAAAGGAAAGCTTGAGAATGGACAACAGAGTAAGGTCAGGGCCAATTGCGAGGGGGGGGAGTGAATACGGAGGTCAAAGTGCTGTATATGATTGCCCGAAGTATAAGGAATAAAGTGGATGAGCTTGAGGCTCAGTTAGAAACTGGCAAGTATGATGTTGTGGGAATTACTGAGGCATGGCTGCAAGAGGGCCTGGGCTTGGAATTGAATATTCAAGGATATACCTCCTATCGAAAGGACAGACGGGTGGGCAGAAGGGGTAGGATTGCACTGTTGGTGTTGCCCTGTGGCCCTTGTGGCTAAAGGGATCAGGGGTTATGGAGGGAAGGCAAGGATGGGATACTGAGTTGGATGATCAGCCGTGATCATGTCGAATGGCGGTGCAGGTTCGAAGGGCCGAATGGCCTACTCCTACACCTATTTTCTATGTTTCTATGTTTCTATGAATGAAATTCGGTCCCTTGCAAGAGGTGACATTGAAACAGGAGATGTGGAGTCAGTATGGATAGAACTAAGGAATTGTAAGCGTAAGAAGACCCTAATGGGACTAATCTACAGGCCCCCAAACAGTAGCCTGGACATAGGGCGCAAGTTGAATCAGGAGTTAAAATTGGCAGGTAGTAAAAGTAATGCTGTGGTTGTTATGGGAGATTTCAACATGCAGGTAGACCGGGAAAATCAGGTTGGTACTGGACCCCAAGAAAGGAACTCTGTAGAGTGCCTTTGCAATGGATTCTTTGAAAAGCTTGTATTGGAGCCTACCACGGAGAAGGCAATTCTGGATTTAGTGTTACAAAGGATACAAAGGACATTTATTATCACATACACTAATTGATGTAGTGAAATTTAACTTACCATTGCAGCACACAAATAAAGATAAGACACAACATTAAAGAATTTAACAATAAACATAAAAACATCCCCCCACAATTGCTCCCACTGTGAGGGAAGGCACAAAGTCCAGTCCCCATCCCCTTGTCCACCCATAGTCGGGCCCGTTGAGTCCTCCGCAGTCGCCGCTACGGCGGCCCGATGTTTCAGGCCCTCTCGCCGAGTGATGGTGCTCCGACATCGGGAGAACCCTCTCAGCGGCTTGGGACACCTGGAACAGCCGCTTCCTTATTAGAGACCACGGTTTCCGAAGCCAACTGGAACGCTGGACGGAGCTCCACCACTGGCGATCTCGGCGAGAGATCCCAGGCTCCGCGATATTTAAGGTCAGC